>NC_056452.1:10028171-10328171 GCF_018296145.1 Oncorhynchus tshawytscha | reverse complement strand
TGCTGAAAGTTAAGGCCAGGCTACCTGAATTGAAAACTGAGCGAGGTGCACATGTACAGTACATAAACAGATGGATGCGCCATATATTTATGTGGTGAATACTTGATACAGTCACATATTGTGGTATGTCACAAAATCATGTTACAACCACACATCAATTATATTGCTAAGTGGATGGGTCTCTACAGAAGGTGTAAACGGTACAGCCAAATGTTTACTTGCATAGTAGCAAAATCAGAAATAGATAGTGTTAAAATAATATACAGTATGTACAAGAACAATATCAATAACGATATCAGTGATAGACAATGTAAACTCAGCAAAAAAAGAATCGTCCTCTCACTGTCAACTGCGTTTATTTTCAGCAAACTTAACGTGTAAATATTTGAATGAACATAATATTCGATAACTGAGACATAAACTGAACAAGTTCAACAGATGGTGACTAACAGAAATGGAATATTGTGTCCCTGAACAAAGGGGGAGTCAAAATCAAAACTAACAGTCAGTATCTGGTGTGGCCAACAGCTGCATTGAGTACTGCAGTGCATCTACTCCTCGTGGACTTCACCAGATTTGCCAGTTCCTGCTGTGAGATGTTACCCCACTCTTCCACCAAGGCACCTGCAAGTTCCCGGACATTTCTGGGGGGAATGGCCCTAGCCCTCACTCTCCGATCCAACAGGTCCCAGACGTGCTCAATGGGATTGAGATCCGGGCTGTTCGCTGGCCATGGCAGAACACTAACATTCCTGTCTTGCAGGAAATCATGCACAGAACGAGCAGTATGGCTGGTGGCACTGTCATGCTGGAGGGTCATGTCAGGATGAGCATGCAGGAAGGGTACCACATGTGGGAGAAGGATGTTTTCCCTGTATCGCACAGCGTTGAGATTGCCTACAATAAGAACAAGCTCAGTCCGATGATACTGTGACACACCGCCCCAGACCATGAAGGATCCTCCACCTCCAAATCGATCCCGCTCTAGAGTACAGGCCTCGGTGTAATGCTCATTCCTTCGACGATAAACGCAAATCCGACCATCACCCCTGGTGAGACAAAACCGCGAGTCATCAGTGAAGAGCACTTTTTGCCAGTCCTGTCTGGTCCAGCGACGGTGGGTTTGTGCCCATAGGCGGCATTGTTGCCGGTGATGTCTGGTGAGGACATGCCTTACAGCAGGCCTACAAGTCCTCAGTCCAGCCTGTCTCAGCCTATTGTGGACAGTCTGAGCACTGATGGAGGGATAATGCATTCCTGGTGTAACTCAGGCCGTTGTTGTTGCCATCCTGTACCTGTCCCGCATGTGTGATGTTTGGATGTACCGACCCTGTGCAGGTGTTGTTACACGTGGTCTGCCACTGCGAGGATGATCAGCTGTCTGTCCTGTCTCCCTGTAGCGCTGTCTTAGGCATCTCACAGTATGAACATTGCAATTTATTGCCCTGGCCACATCTGCAGTACTCATGCCTCCTTGCAGCATCACTAAGGCATGTTCACGCAGATGAGCAGGGACCCTGGGCATCTTTCTTTTGGTGTTTTTCAGAGTCAGTAGAAAGGCTTCTTTAGTGTCCTAAGTTTTCATAACTGTGACATGAATTGCCTACCGTCTGTATGTTGTTAGTGTCTTAACTGTTCCACAGGTGCATGTTCATTAATTGTTTATGGTTCATTGAACATTGAACAAGCATGGGAAACAGTGTTTTAAACAATGAAGATCTGTGAAGTTATTTGGATTTTTACAAATTATCTTTGAAAGACCGGGTCCTGAAAAAGGGCCGTCGTTTTTTTTTGCTGAGTTTAGTTATATGCATACAATCAGGGGTAAAATGGCTGAGCAGCAGGATAATAAATGGTAGCAGCAACGTATGGCGTGTGTGTGTGTGTGTTAGGAGAGAGTCATTTGAATAGAATAACTGCAGATAGTGCTGATGACTGGTCCGTCTGAACCACGCATGAACAAGGGAATCTATATTCGGAGAGCCTGTTTCTGTCCTGCCCTTGACTTTGGTGCAGGGTATGTGATGTCCATAGCCTCTTTGTCGCAAAACTCCCTCATCTTCTCATAAAGATAAGTTTGTTTAGCTGTGTCCAGTCCAGGTGGTGCTTGTACAGGCAGACCATCTATGTGAGGAAGGATATCAGCATTGTGCAGCAGCTGAAACCTGGTCCTGACAGTTCCCGAACGCTTCTTGGCGACAACACCAGACTCCAGAGCATCGAAGCTGTAAAATGGAATAATAACAAACAAAAAATCAGAAAACATTGCAACCCTGCACAACATCAATTCACCTCTCATGTTTAAATAAGAAGAATAACCTCATACAATGCCATGAAAATTATTTTGACCTGAATTGCTGGTACAGCTTGATCTGTGGCAGCGGCCTGAAGCACGGAGTCAGGTGTTATACCGTCTGTAAGACCACATGTAACAAGTCATAGCTTTCCACCAGCACCGTAGCATCCTCCAGTCCAGCCAGCTGTGGGATGTTGACCCCTGTCACAGTGCTGTTCTTCACAACACCAGCAATCTCAGACAAAGTGTTCACTTTTGTCTTTCAGAAGCGCTGCTTGATGAGGCCGAAGCACCAGCCGGGGGCAAACTTGGTATGGCCTGTGATCTGGAAGTCAAGGTCCAGACTGGTGGAGTTTGTGCATGGTCCGCCAGGCTCAATATCCGAGCACAAACCTGTTCTTGTTTTGGCCACTGCAGTTATCACAATTCAGGACCAGACTTGTTTCCCCAACTCAATAGTTGGTGAAGAAATGGTGCATGTAGTTGATGACTGCGCTGCTGCCTTTGCTTGCTTGGGCCAGCTCTCTTTATGATGGGAGGCATTAGACCATTCTCCTTGTATGACTGGTGGAGGAGAGTCCGGTGTGTTCTACTGATGTTGAAAGACAAATTCCAGATACAAATATTTTTGCATTATTATACAATAGATGCGAAATGGCATTCTGAGATAACCTCACTAATGTTACACACACTTCATACACGTAAATGAATGTTAGCTAGCAAGCCAGCCATCTAACGTTAGCTAGCTCACAGTAAGCTTTAACTTGGGATCTTTTGTTTAGACATGTAACATTAGCTAGCTAAAAAATAATAATCCCAACCCATAAAGTAACATTACTAGCAATAGAAACTGATTGTCATAGCTAGAGTTAACCAAATAAATTAGGTTCAATGTTAACGTTAGCTAGCTGACATTAGGCTATAACTAGTAATGTGAAATGGCATTCTGAGAAAACATCACTAACAGCAAGCTTTAACTTGGTCTTTTGTTTCGACATGTCACGTCAGCAAGCTAAAAAATGTACTCTAATCCCAATCCATAGAGTAACGTTACTAGCAATACAAACCGATTGTCATAGCTAAAGTTTACCAAATAAATTAGGTTCAATGTTAACATTAGCTAGCAAGCCAGCTATCGAACTACAGCTGGCTAGCTAACAGCAACTTTCTGACAAAATTAGAAACGTATACTATCTGAAACTTTAGCTAGATTCTTACCCATATACATGGATGAAAGCTTCACAGCACACTGCAACCACTTTCATTAAATAAGACGTCCTGTGTCATTTTCATTTAGTTTGCACTGCTTGTTTGGCCCGTTGTGTTCCACTGATTTCAAAACTCGATCAACTTCTTCCGTGAAACAACAACACTGTTGATCGCCGTTTCTTCCCCATCGCCGTCATCAGAAGACTCTACAATGTCTTCTTCAATGAAAATGCTTTGACCGAAATCGGGGATTTCCTCATCGTCTGATTCAGAGAGGCACGATCGTCCTCCAGAAAGTAGTCCATCACAACTTTATCCAACTGACCTTTGTCGTTAGCGCCTGAAATTCAGGGCTGCAATGTAATTGAGAGCAGTAGCAATATATTTGCAGTTCTCCATGACTAACATTATATCTTTAGAAAAAAACTGGAGTAGAAAATATTATCTACACTAAACGAGCAGCTCCTTTTTATAGACACAAGATGCTACATCGCAGAACAATCTGAAACTCATCTCTCGGCATGTCCAGCCCAGTCATTATCTCAGCCAATCATGGCTAACCGGAAGGTTCCTGACTTTTTCTTTGGCTAAACCAACAAGGCTTGTAATTTTAAACAACTTTATTCGTATTTACAGATGGCATAAATGTTTGTTATTAAGGAACATGAAAGTTCACATGTTCAAGAAGGCATTTCTGCCAAAAAACATTTTGATAAAACAATATTTTTTACTTTCAAATGGCTCTCCTGTGAAGTCGTGACTTGTGACATACGCCTAGTTTCCTGAATCGGGTCACATTTGTTTATGACTGGGATGGGCAACTGATCAATCAAGAGTTAAAGGGGAAACTCCACCCCAAAAAACTATTTTGCATCATATGCATTTTCCAAAATACATAATAAGGGGATGATTTCTGTATTTTGAAACTTAAATATCTTGAAAACTTTATTGCTGATAAGCTAAACATTTCGGGACTATGTCAATAATGGACTAATGAAACAAATGCCAAAATATCATTTTTGGGTAGAATTTTCCTTTGAAATTGTAGAATACACAAGGTGCAATTTTTTAATGTGGTTGTGCATCAGCAGTTTTTCCTCTTGTTAGGTCAGTCACTGACAGTCACTCAATTACCCCATGTCAGGCAAAATGTTTTTAGATTGGTCTAGCCAGCTAACTAAACTTGTAGTAATCATGATCGAATTACTGACTAGGAGGGCCCCCATTGCTTTTGTTAGTCACTCTCGATCAGATACATAAAAATGCAAACATTTCTCTCCACCCTATGGCAAACTGTTTTCAGATCAAAGTTTGAATTATGAATTATAGGCCCTACAGTTGAAGTAGGCTTACAGTTCATGAAGTACACTTTCTTTTGTTATCACAGGTGACCGGTAGCTTGGATGACTGCGCTTGTGATGTGGAGACAATTGATGCCTTCAACAATGAGCGACTCTTCCCCAAACTTCAGAAGCTGCTTGAGTCCGACTATTTCAGGTTTTATAAGGCAAGTCAGACTTCTCACACCTGTCACTTCATGTGTCCCAACTACAGTATATCATGATAAAATCTCTATCTGTAAATCTCTACGCCGTTCTTTAGGTGAACCTGAATAAGCCATGTCCATTCTGGACAGACAGTGGCCTCTGTGGGCAAAAGAACTGTGCCGTGATCCCATGTCCACCAGTGAGTATCTTTCTAACGTTGGCCTACCTCTGTCACTGATCAAATAAGGATTCATATAAGTTAAGTGCATAGCAATAGAACGGCTCTACTGCTTATTAGACTTGCTTTCAATGAGAATGACGGCTCTATAACTCACACATATATATATATATATATGGTCGGGTCGCCCATAAAGCTACATAGGTGACCTTTTAAGATTGTACTCATGTTCCACAGAATGAGGTTCCAGAGGGAATCAAAACAAATGGCCATCACAATAAGGTAATATGATTAAGAACTTTATGAAGGGGAATTATTTGAAATGAGGGTCATATCACATAGCTACTGTAGTGCACTTAGGCCATTTACAGTTGAAGTCGGAAGTTTACATAGACTTAGGTTAGAGTCATTAAAACTCATTTTTCAAACACTCCACAAATGTCTTGTTAACAAATTATAGTTTTGGCAAGTCGGTCAGGACATCTACTTTGTGTATGACACAAGTGATTTTTCCATCAATTGTTTACAGACAAATGATTTCACTGTATCACAATTCCTGTGGGTCAGAAGTTTACATACACTAAGTTGACTGCCTTTAAACAGCTTGGAGAATTCCAGAAAATTCACTCTGTTCAGGAAGGAGACGCGTTCTGTCTCCTAGACATGAACGTACTTTGGTGCGAAAAGTGCAAATCAATCCCAGAACAACAGCAAAGGACCTGGTGAAGATGCTGGAGGAAACAGGTACAAAGTATCTACAGTATGTATATCCACAGTAAAACGAGTCCTATATCGACATAACCTGAAAGGCCGCTCAGCAAGGAAGAGGCCACTGCTCCAAAACCACCATAAAAAAGCCAGACTACGGTTTTCAACTGCACATGGGGACAAAGATCGTACTTTTTGGAGAAATGTCATCTGGTCTGATGAAACAAAAATATAACTGTTTAGAGGAAAAAGGGGGAGGCTTGCAAACTGAAGAACACAATCCCAACCGTAAAGAATAGGGGTGGCAGCATCATGTTGTGGGGGTGATTTGCTGCAGGAGGGACTGGTGCACTTCACAAAATAGATGGCGTCATGAGGACCGAATATTATGTGGATATATTGAAGCAACATCTCAAGACATCAGTTAAAGTTAAAGCTTGGTTGCAAATGGGTCTTCCAAATGGACAATGACCCCAAGCATACTTCCAAAGTTGTGGCAAAATGGCTTAAGGACAACATATTCAAGGTATTGGAGTGGCCATCACAAAGCCCTGACCTCAATCCTATAGAAGATTTGTGGGCAGAACTGAAAAAGCGTGTGCGAGCAAGGAGTCCTACAAAGCGGACTCAGTTACACCAGCTCTGTCAGGAGGAATGGGCCAAAATTCACTCAACTTATTGTGGGAAGCTTGTGGAAGGCTACCCAAAACGTTTGACCCAAGTTAAACAATTTAAAGGCAATGCTACCAAATACTAATTGAGTGTATGTAAACTTTTGACCCACTGGGAATATGATGAAAGAAAGAAATGCTGAAATAAATCATTCTCTCTACTATTATTCTGACATTTCACTTTCTTAAAATGAAGTTGTGAGCCTAACTGATCTAAGACAGGGATTTTTTACTAGGATTAAATGTCAGGAATTGTGAAAAACTGAGTTTAAATGCATGTTAACTTCGGACTTCAAGTGTAAATGTGCTAAAACATTTGAACTATGTTTGTGTGTGTATGCGTGTAGTACTCGGCTGAAGCAAACAACCAGGAGTGTGAGAAGGCTGAGACGCTTGGAGCAGTGGACAGCTCCCTCAGGTAAGGTACGAGTTCTATGCCAAGTCTGATGTAGCATTAGGCGGCCGCCCATGGCGGCAGATTGACGAGGGTGGCATTTTCTGAGCTAAACTGACCAAGACGCACCTCCAACAACAAATAAAACCTCACATAATTCTTCCCAAAAACAATGACAATTTCTCTCAAAAAGCATATGGGCTTTCAAGGTGAGCACTGATGACGCTCTGTGATAAACAGTGCCAACTTTGTCAAAGGCAGGGGCGCAAAATATTTTGCTTGTCCATTCCCAGCGTGCCACTCCAGGGTGCTGTTGGACAGACTAATCGCTGCGGCACTCTACCAATGTTTCATCAAAAATATAATCGAACATAAAACATGTAGCAGATATAATCTGTCCTATGTGGTCTTTTCTGTAGCCTACAGACTGGATATAAAATGTATGATAATGTGAATAAACGGACACTTTTTACATCATGCATCAGGTTTCTCGTTCAGATAGCCTAACCTAAATGGCGCTCATCAAATAAAAAATGCGCTGGGCCTTACGAGTGGTGTAGCGGTCTCAGGCACTGCATTGCAGTGCTTGAGGCATCAATACAGACCTGGGTTTGATCCCAGGATGTGTCACAACCGGCCGTGACCGGAAGTCCCTTAGGGCAGCACACAATTGGCTCAGAGTTGTCTGGGTTGGGGGAGGGTTTGGCCAGGGGGTTTTACTTGCCTTATCGCGCTCTAGCAGCTCCTTGTGGCGGGCTGGGCGCCTGCAGGCTGACCTCCGGTCATCAGTTGAACGGTGTTTCCTCCGGCACATTGGTGCAGCTGGCTTCCTGGTTAAGCTGGCGGGTGTTAAGAAGCGCTGTTTGGCGGTCATGTTTCGGAGGACGCATGACTCGACCTTCGTCTCTCCCGAGACCATTAGGGAGTTGCAGCTATGAGACAAGATCGTAATTGGATTGCAATTGGATATTACAAAATTGGGGCGAAAAGTGGGTAAAATACAACCAAAAAAAAGAATAATAATGCGCTGACATGTTAACAATCAACATATTTTAAAACCAGGTCAAAGTAAAATTGACTATGGAATGGACAATCAGGCTACTTTACAACTGCTGTCCAGGAGTTTCATCCTGTGGGCAAATTGTCATGACCAGTGGGTTTCAAGTTTGTATCTGCACATTTTTGATGAGAGAAAAAGAATCAACTTCTGCATTTCCTGCTGTGTAAACACATTGATTCTCAATGCAAATACGCTCAGGATAACTCCTGATAAAGTTGGGTAGCTGATATTCAGAGCTTAAATAGTTATTGTGATTAGTCACAGTAATCAGGACTAATTAAGTCAATGCAACTGCCTGTTACAAATGGTAGTCCTACCACATGGATGGGCATTCATACAATTATATTGCGGGCCATCGCTGTAGGCTACACCCCAGTAAGCACAGATCGACATCGTTTTAACATAGATTCTGGACCAAATCTGACCCAATCATCTTTTCAACTTTCATTCAGAACCAAAACGGAACCTGATTTCAACATCTGGAAAATATGTATTTTGCTTGTTGGGACTATTGTAGTTTTGCGGAAAGCAGCTATTTGTTTTGTCTCTCCTAGGGCGGCAGAACGGCCAGGACTGGGCCTGATACTACTTCATCTCTTGTGTTGGATCAATAACTTGACATCCATGTGGTTGTTTCTCTGTGCAGTAAGGAGACCAGACAGGCCCTCCTGGAATGGAACAAGCATGATGACGAGGCAGAGCGATTCTGTGTGATTGATGGTAAGTAAGCCAAACATGTTCTCTTCTCAGTGAAGGATTTTGTCGAATTTAAATATTTTGAATGTTAAACTCGTCCAAATATCTGTGAAGGACAGCTAGACTTAACATTATTTGTGCCTGAGGCAACAGCCTTTCATTCAAGAGGGATGTTAAATCTTCCATCCTCTTAGCATCCTCTTGTGCTGTAGGCTACAGTATCCTATAGTAGGCTGCAGTATGGTAGAATAGATGCAACAGACTCATCCTCTTTATGAAGGTTCATTCATACGCTGTTTATTCTAAGATGAGGAGTCTCCTGATTCCCAGTACGTGGATCTACTGCTAAATCCAGAGCGCTTCACTGGATACAAGGGGCCCGAGGCCTGGCAAATCTGGAACAGCATCTATGAGGAGAACTGCTTCAAGTAAGGTTTGGTTACACTTTATAATAACTTTCATGAATAAGTCATTAGAAATGCTTTATGCATGTCATACATGCTTATGAGTTGTAATGCTTATAAATGTTCATAAATGCTTCCCTTGGATGTGAATCAGTTGCCACTTTAGATTTTGGATGTTAACAGTAGGCTACAATATGATTTTCCTCAGACCATACACTGTGAAGCGACCTCTAAATCCTCTGGCATCTTACAGTGGTAAGTCCACCTGATTTACCCACTGTAGTAATTCCATAATCTTCAAATGCAATAATTAGCTTTAAAGAATAAATTCAAATTGATCTAAGTTTCAAGAATATACAGTATATATTTTGTATTGCAAGTTGCAACCAAAGATTTTCATTGATCTTTTATTGTTTCTTTCCACCCACAGGAACTGATGGTAAGGATCATGTTTACAATTATAGTTATTTTGGACCATGGAATGTTTGTTCGTTGAGCTCAATGAGTATCCCATAAAATTAATAATATCATGTCTTTGCAGGGAAGACATTTTACAGTTGGCTGGATGGTAAGCAGTAAAACACTTGTAACATTGACCAAGTAGCCTAGCAGTTAGAGAGGTTCGAATCCCAGAGCCGACAAGGTGAAAAGTCTGCTAATGTGCCCCTGATCAAGGCACTTAACGCTAATTACTCTGAGCGTCTGCTAAATTACTAAAATGTAAATCAATGATGTCCACTCATTGTCCTATGAATATCTTAAAGCACAATGTTCTGATACATATTTACCCCTTTCACACTATTGTTCTGTGCCGAGCTGTCTTGGTTAACGTGCTAGAAAAGGACAATGAGAAAATAAAATATTGGAGCCAGCACAGGTTGCTAGGTTGACTGACCAATGAGCCTCTGTTGTCTATCATCCCCGATATCCTCCCAGGCCAGTGTGTGGAAAAGAGGGCTTTCTTTAGGCTCGTCTCTGGGCTCCACTCTAGCATCAACATACACCTGAGTGCCCGGTACCTCCTAGATGGTGAGTCTCTCTCTCTCTCTCACACACACACACAAAGAGGAAGCTGGTTGGTACACTACATGACCAAAAGTATGTGGACACCTGCTTGTTGAGAATCTCATTACAAAATCATGGGCATTAATATGGAGTTGGTCCCCCCTTTGCTGCTATAACAGCCTCTGCTCTTCTTGGAAGACTTTCCACTAGATGTTGGAACATTGCTGCTGGGACTTGCTTCCACAGCCACGAGCATTAGTGAGGTCGTGCACTGATGGGCGATTAAGCCTGGCTCGCAGTCGGTGTTCCAATTCATCCCAAAGATGTTTGATGGAGTTGCATGTTGCCCAGATGAACTGTTATGCCTATACCATATTTACTTTTCACCTCTTTATATCTGCAATGGGAATATGTATTACAATATGTCCATTGATGAGGGGTGTATCAAAGAACCTGCACAGAAACATCTGCTAGCCCCAACCCCCTCCCCCTAGACAGATAGATCTGAGAGGATTGGACAAGATGTAAGCAAGCCTATCAGAGGGCAAGGTGGCAAGATACTCATTAAATCAAATCCTCTCAGATCTCTACAAGTGTCCAAGGGGTATGGGCCAGTGGTTGTTTCTGGACAGGGCCAAAGTCTCACCTCCTTCCTCCTCCCTCTCAGACAACTGGTTCCAGAAGAAGTGGGGTCACAATGTCTCTGAGTTCCAACAACGTTTCGATGCCCAGCTGACCAACGGCGAGGGCCCAAAGAGGCTGCGCAACCTCTACTTCCTCTACCTGATCGAGCTGCGTGCCCTGGCCAAAGTCCTGCCTCTTCTCCAGCGCCCCTCCTTCCAGCTGTACACTGGCCAACCCACCCAGGACCGACAACACAAACGCGTGCTCCTAGAGCTCCTCCAGGTGGCCAAGTGAGTGTACTGCAGGCAAAGAATTACTGGGTCAATCCAATTATGTTAAACACTAAGCAGAATGTATAAATATGTATTTGGTCACGGTCCAGATGAATTAACAGTATATTGATACACCATGTTAAACAAACAAAGTCATACTATAGCAGGGTTCACCAGGGGTGGCAGGGTAGCCTAGTGGTGGCAGGGTAGCCTAGTGGTTAGAGCATTGGACTAGTAACCGAAAGGTTGCAAGTTCAAATCCCCGAGCTGACAAGGTACAAAATCTGTCGTTCAGTTAACCCACTGTTCCTAGGCTGTCATGGAAAATAAGAATTTGTTCTTAACTGACTTGCCTAGTAAAATAAAGGAAAAATAAAAATCTGGTGGACTGAATTTTGCCCACGGGTGGTTTTATTTGGCCCCCCAAGTTTTCTGAGGAAAAATGAACATTTTTGTTGGACATAAAAGACTGTAAAAACAACAGGAAATCAGTTTCAAGTGATTTTCATTCAAGAAATCTGTTCCCAAGTGTTCTCACTCATAATTGAGACACATGATCATATACAAATGTAAGCAAGGTTTGAAATGATTGTTTTAGTCAAACATTATATCGGTTTGGCTTCTTGCGGTCAATTTGCAATCTAGAAATTATTTTCCGGCCCCCCGAACAAGTGCTCAAGAAAGAATCGGCCCGCAGCTGAATCTAGTTGATGATAAATGTACTATATTCATGCAGTCTTCATAAGCACTCCATATATGCTTCATAAATAATGTATATGCATATTACATCAAATCAAATGTATTTATATAGCCCTTCTTACATCAGCTGATATTTCAAAGTGCTGCATAAAAGCTGATGTACTCTAAAAGGTACCTGCTTGTGTTGTATCATCGCAGTGAAAAACTCTTTAACACCCCTCAGGTCTTTCCCTTTGCACTTTGACGAGACGTCTCTGTTTGCTGGGAATAAGGAGGAAGCTGCCAATCTCAAGGTAAGTATGCTATAGGCCTACAGTATAGTACTCTTAGAACACATTGAACTCTATGGACGTTATGTAGTCATGTCTGTTGAACTACTAAACCACTATCTGTGCTTCTCTTTCTGTTGTAATTGCTCTTTCTTTTCATTGACATCAGGAGGATTTCAGGCTGACCTTCCGCAACATCTCCAGGATCATGGACTGTGTGGGCTGCTTTAAGTGCAGGCTCTGGGGAAAACTACAGGCGAGTGAACAGGAGAGTCCTCTTAACTCTTTGTGTGTCTGATATTTGACTGCTCAGACATTTTATTTTGGTGATACAAAGATCTACTTTAGTTAGTGAGGTAATATTGTATTGTAGACACCTTGACCAATGTAGAGGGATTGAGGTGACTTAGGTCGTTTTGAATGCTAAGTATACACTCTCACTCCATGCAGACTCAGGGGTTAGGCACAGCCCTGAAGATCTTGTTTTCCGAGCGACAGATCGAGGCTCTGCCCAAATCCGGCAGCGCCCGGCTCACTTTCCAGCTCAGTCGCCAAGAGATAGTGTCTCTCCTCAATGCCTTTGGAAGGTACAATAGTTCCTGGCATAGAATTAGATATACTCGAAAAGTTCAAATCAACATAAAAGAAGTGGGGGTCATATAGATTTTAACTTTCAACCACTCTTAACTCTACTCAAACCCATTTCATACAGGAACTTCATTGTGTAAAATAAAAGGTTTACATTTTATTTTTCAGGATTTCAACCAGCATCAGAGAGTTGGAGAACTTCCGATCACTGCTGTCTAAGGTCCGGTAGCCTGAACCCACACGTCCCTACAGAGAGCCACATACCCACAAAAGAATAACCAGGTTGATTAGAAATGATTCAAAATACAACAGCATCAGCATGTAGCTGGGGTATTTGGGGCTGCTGAAAGACACAAGTGAAAGTCCTGACAAGTGACTTACAAGGCATCTAACTAAACAAACAAAGGAACATGGTCCGTAGCCAATCCCCTTTGAGCTACTTGCCAATAAGGGTGTTTTCACAAAGTTTTGATCTACAGTTCGAATCAGAGTTTGAGTATTTGTTACATCAAATAACACAGTTTAATTGCAGAATGTTCTGTTGGACCGCAACTTCTGGTATTCTTCAGTTCATGAAAAGAAATAGCTAGCCAGCTACTGAAACCCTGTTGCCCAAAGCTAACGCTATAAGCAGCCAGCTAGCTTCATGATGCTCGACCAGACCGGGTTGTGTTGTGAAGCTAGCCACAACAACGATTAGGCACAATAGTGGAATTTGCGGTTTGCCTTTTTGAAAGTGATGCAGAAGGTTACAATTGGTGGAATCCTGCCTTATTTAGACTAGATCATGTCAAACAAGGTTGGAATGTGAAGCAATGAAATGGGTTACCAGTCTACTTGGTGACACCCACAGAACACAACTGTGAAGAGTTTACACAAATATTAGCATTGTAGCTCTTATTGTGGGACTGTGACTGAAATCACCTCCCCAGTCAGCCTATTGTGTGTATTGACATTCATATTGCACTGTACAGCTTTACCTAAGGAGTGAGGATCAATGAAATGGGGTATCAGTCTACTCAATACCCAAGATATTTTTCCCCAATGTCCTCCTCAGAGTTATCAGACTTGTTTTTCCTCTGGAATAGTGTTCAATACACACAAGTTGACAATAAATGTGGCTCAATTCACAGTTCTGTCAGAGTCCCACAATAAGACCAATGACACTAATGTTCTCTGGGTGTCACTGAGTAGACTGATACTCCATGTCAATGATCCATATGTAAGCCTAGTGGTTACAGTGTTGGGCCAGTAAACGATTCCCTAAGCTACAAAGGTAAAAAATCTGTCGTTCTGCCCCTGAACAAGGCAGTTAACCCACTGTTCCTAGGCCATCCTGACTTGCCTAGTTAAATAAAGGTTATATATATTTTTTTTTTTTAATTTTATGCTGTACAGTGAAATAAGTATGCCCCTAATGCAATTCTAAATTGCAATTCTATTCTAAATCCAGTGTGAATTAAACAGATTGTCTTTTGTTGATTTTATAACATTTCAACCTCGTTTAGCATGATCTATTCAATTATGTCATAATTCTACTATTTGTATTCATTTGCATCACTGTCAATTACACTTTTATTTTGAAGGCTAACCGCAAAGTCCACTATTGTGTCTAGCTTCACATAGATGGGTCTGACCACAGTTAATCAAATAAGAACGGTCTTATAAATTAGGGTTATTTTAGATGACCCCAAGCTAGCTAGCTAACTCTAGCTACTGAAACAGATTGTCGTTTTGCTATGTTTTTGGGGAAGAACATTGTTTGCATCCATGAGCTAGCTAGCTTTTTTATGACCAGCACTGTCGGTGCGCGAGACAACTCTACCAGCATCATAGCATACGTATCGATGAATCATTGTGACAGATGAGTGATAGTGTAATAACCACGTACAAAAATTATGAACGCGTTAAATGTATGTGACGTGCAGTCATTCAGGTCCCGATTGGTCAACAAGCTTATTTGACATCTTTTTTTTCTTTTTTTGACACGCAAAGACCCAAACGGTGTTCCATAGTATAGCCCTCTCCACTAATCTGCATCAGATGCGCTGCTACTCAGAGAATGTTTCAGAAATACAAAGTTATGATGCTGCGTGGATTTCATCAAATGGTCGCAGTCAAACAACCATTAATACTGCGCGACTCTGGTTATTTCCCTGTGTTTGGTCTGGACTGCGTTCTCGCCTGCAGCGAACCGCACCACGGTACAAATTGAATCGGGAAAAAACGCTCAAACAATTGGGTGTGAAAGCCCCCTTAGATACTGTATTAGGTTAAAAATAACTTTTAAAAAACGTTGCACCGTTTTGCTTCCAGTACTTTTTCACAATGGGTTTATTGGCGAGTGGTTGACTACGTTATCCTCAAACATTTTTGCACTACATATGTAAAACGCGTTGACAATTGATATGTGTACACTCCTCAGGGCTTTTCTATGTAAGGCAACTGAATGTAATGGGATGTTTTCTATGAGTGAAAAAATAAACATTGGTGTGTCCTACATCATCTACATAAAGTGTGCCCACCCTTTGTGAGGGAAAATATAATACACACACGAAAGTGGCACACATCTCTTATTGCTGTAAGAGTAAGTAGCTTTGTTGGAGTCAGAAAGGCCCCTATCTCCTGTAGCAGCTTGATGAACAAGTACACCCACTGGTCCAGACACTAGTCTATTACGGGGCCTTATGCTGAGTACCAAGTAGAGAGCCATCAGGTCCTATTTCTTGAGACTCTGGGATGCTGGCCTTCTTGGCAGAGTTGCAAGGAAAAAGCCATATCTCAGACTGGCCAATAAAAATAAAAGATTAAGATGGGCTAAAGAACACAGACGCTGGACAGGGGAACTCTGTTTAGAAGGCCAGCATTCTGGAGTCACCTCTTCACTGTTGACGTTGAGACTGGTGTTTTGCGGGTACTATTTAATGAAGCTGCCAGTTAAGGACTTGTGAGGCGTCTGTTTCTCAAATTAGATACTCTAATGTACTTGCCCTCTTGCTCAGTTGTGCACCGTGGCCTCCCACTCCTTTTTCTATTCTGGTTAGGTCCAGTTTACACTGTTCTTTGACGGGAGTAGTACACAGTGTTATATGAGATCTTCAGTTTCTTGGCAATTTCTCACATGGAATAGCCTTCATTTCTCAAACCAAGAATAGGCTGACGAGTTTCAGAAGAAAGGTCTTGTTTCTGGCCATTTTGAGCCTGTAATCAAACCCATAAATGCTGATGCACCAGATACTAAACTAGTCTAAAGAAGGCCAGTTTAATTGCTTCTTTAATCAGGACAACAGCTATCAGCTGTGCTAACATAATTGCAAAAGGGTTTTCTAATGATCAATTAGCCTTTTAAAATGATAAACTTGGATTAGCTAACACAACATGCCATTGGAACACAGGAGTGATGGTTGCTGATAATGGGCCTCTGTACACCTATGTAGATATTCCATTTTAAAAATCTGCTGTTTCCAGCTACAACAGTCATTTACAACATTAACAATGTCTACACTGTATTTCTGATACATTTATTTTAAATGGACAAAAAATGTGCTTTTCTTTAAAAAAAATGACATTTCTAAGTGACCCCAAACTTTTGAATGGCTGTGTGTGTTCCAAAATTATTGGGACAGTGACACATTTGTTGTCGTTTTGACTGTACTCCAGCACTTTGGACATGAAGTGATACAATAACTGAGGATAAAGTGCAGACTTTCAGCATTCATTTGAGGGTATTTTAATCCAAATAGAGTGAACAGTTTTGAAATTACAGTACTTTTTGTACATAAATTCCCCCCACCCCCCCCATGTTAGGGGACTCAAGTATTGGGAAAAATGGTGTATTAATTGTGCATTTTTCTTCTTCCCCAAGATGGCATAGCAGTCAGACGTCCTTTGTCCTCGTCTTGTCGTGGCCCATGTATATGCACTGCTCAGAAAAATAAAGGGAACACTAAAATAACACATCCTAGATCTGAATGAATGAAATATTCCTATTAAATACTTTTTTCTTTACATAGTTGAATGTGCTGACAAAATCGATCAATGGAAATCAAATTTATCAACCCACGGAGGTCTGGATTTGGAGT
This sequence comes from Oncorhynchus tshawytscha, assembly GCF_018296145.1. NCBI lineage: Eukaryota > Metazoa > Chordata > Actinopteri > Salmoniformes > Salmonidae > Oncorhynchus > Oncorhynchus tshawytscha. Next base: position 10,311,529 of record NC_056452.1, on the reverse strand, counting down.
CACACTCAAAATTAAAGTGGAAAACCACACTACAGGCTGATCCAACTTTGATGTAATGTCCTTAAAACAAGTCAAAATGAGGCTCTGTAGTGTGTGTGGCCTCCACGTGCCTGTATGACCTCCCTACAACGCCTGGGCATGCTCCTGATGAGGTGGTGGATGGTCTCCTGAAGGATCTCCTCCCAGACCTGGACTAAAGCATCCGTCAGCTCCTGGACAGTCTGTGGTGCAACGTGGCGTTGGTGGATGGAGCGAGACATGATGTCCCAGATGTGCTCAATTGGATTCAAGTCTGGGGAACGGGCGGGCCAGTCCATAGCATCAATGCCTTCCTCTTGCAGGAACTGCTGACACACTCCAGCCACATGAGGTCTAGCATTGTCTTGCATTAGGAGGAACCCAGGGCCAACTGCACCAGCATATGGTCTCACAAGGGGTCTGAGGATCTCATCTCAGTACCTAATGGCAGTTAGGCTACCTCTGGCGAGCACATGGAGGGCTGTGCGGCCCCCCAAAGAAATGCCACCCCACACCATGACTGACCCACCGCCAAACCGGTCATGCTGGAGGATGTTGCAGGCAGCAGAACGTTCTCCACGGCGTCTCCAGACTGTCACGTGTGCTCAGTGTGAACCTGCTTTTATCTGTGAAGAGCACAGGGCGCCAGTGGCGAATTTGCCACCCTTGGTGTTCTCTGGCAAATGAAAAACGTCCTGGACGGTGTTGGGCTGTAAGCACAACCCCCACCTGTGGACGTCGGGCCCTCATGGAGTCTGTTTCTGACCGTTTGAGCAGACACATGCACATTTGTGGCCAGCTGGAGGTCATTTTGCAGGGCTCTGGCAGTGCTCCTCCTGCTCCTCCTTGCACAAAAGCAGAGGTAGCGGTCCTGCTGCTGGGTTGTTGCCCTCGTACGGCTTCCTCCACGTCTCCTGATGTACTGGCCTGTCTCCTGATAGCGCCTCCATGCTCTGGCCACTACGCTGACAGACACAGCAAACCTTTTTGCCACAGCTCGCATTGATGTGCCATCCTGGATGAGCTGCAATACCTGAGCCACTTGTGTGGGTTGTAGACTCCGTCTCATGCTACCACTAGAGTGAAAGCACCACCAGCATTCAAAAGTGACCAAAACATCAGCCAGGAAGCATAGGAACTGAGAAGTGGTCTGTGGTCACCACCTGCAGAACCACTCCTTTATTGGGGGTGTCTTGATAATTGCCTATAATTTCCACCTGTTGTCTATTCCATTTGCACAACAGCATGTGAAATTTATTGTCAATCAGTGTTGCTTTCTAAGTGGACAGTTTTGATTTCACAGAAGTGTGATTGACTTGGAGTTACATTGTGTTGTTTAAGTGTTCCCTTTATTTTTTTGAGCAGTGTATATATATTTGCATATTTTCTTTGCATATCTTTTTATATATATTTTTCTAAAAATCTCAACTTCAAAACACTTTCCTGCAACCCGCCTCACCAATTAAAAAAAAAGTATTATTCACCTCAAATCTGAAATCCACAATAGAAGCTAGCCAGTTTACTGGCTAACGTTAGTATCCAGCGAACCACGGTTGGTGGTCATCAGCTATCCTTTAGCTTGAAATGCTTTCGCCAGTTATGTACAACACAACTCAGACCAGAGCATACCGGACCTATTTTCTCACCATATCCCCGGATTTCTACCGCAAGCTCTGGACAGTTACACCTGTATCTTGCAGCCTGCTAGCTGCTATCCAAGTGACTATTGGCTTACGTCGGTCCCAGAGCAAACATAAATTATTCCGGAGCTAGCCAGCTGAAGAGTTCCATCAGCCACTCCTGGGCCACAATCACATATCCGGACCCGTTTTACTGCCGACGCGGAGCCCCTTCACGACTGGACTACCGACGTTATCTGCCCGAGGGAGTTATCGAACTGGCCCCTCCATCGCGACGTTACCTGAACGCCCATCTGTGGCCCGCTAATCGTTAGCTGTCTTACCGGGCTGCTATCTGAATAGGTCTATCAGACAATTTTCTTGGGTCACTATAACTATATCTATTTTGACAATTGGATTGGTCCCCTCTACCACATGGAACCCCACTAATTTACCAGCGGAAATGCACGAGGTGGCTAAAAACAGACCTCCATCCTCTGCCAGCTTTATACCGATGGCCCAGTCAGCTGTCTGAATAGCTGTGACCCCAACCAACCTCACTACACACTGGACCCTTACGATCACTTGGCTAAGCATGCCTCTCCTTAATGTCAATATGCCTTGTCCATTGCTGTTCTGGTTCGTGTTTATTGGCTTATTTCACTGTAGAGCCTCTAGCCCTGCTCATTATACCTTATCCAACCCTTCAGTTCCACCACCCACACATGCGATGACATCACCTGGTTTCAATGATGTTTCAAGTGACAATATCTCTTTCATCATCACTCAATGCCTAGGTTTACCTCCACTGTATTCACATCCTACCATACCTTTGTCTGTACATTATACCTTGAAGCTATTTTATCGCCCCCAGAAACCTCCTTTTACTCTCTGTTCCAGACGTCCTAGACTACCAATTCTCATAGCTTTTAGCCGTACCGTTATCCTACTCCTCCTCTGGTGATGTAGAGGCGAATCCAGGCCCTGCAGTGCCTAGCTCCACTCATATTCCCCAGGCGCTCTCTTTTGATGACTTCTGTAACCGTAATAGCCTTGGTTTCATGGATGTTAGAAGCATTAGAAGCCTCCTCCCAAAGTTTGTTTTATTCACTGCTTTAGCACTCTGTCAACCCGGATGTCCTAGCAGTGTCTGAATCCTGGCTTAGGAAGACCACCAAAAACTCTGAAATCTCCATCCCTAACTACAACATTTTCAGACTAGATAGAACAGCCAAAGAGGGCAGTGTTGCAATCTACAGCAGAGAGAGCCTGCAGAGTTCTGTCCTACTATCCAGGTCTGTACCCAAACAATTTGAACTTTTAAAAATCCAAGTCTCTCACCGTTGCGGCCTTCTATAGACTACCCTCTGCCCCCAGCTGTGCTCTGGACACCATATGTGAACTGATTACCCCCCATCTATCTTCAGAGCTCGTGCTGCTAGGTGGACCTAAACTGGAACATGCTTAACACCCCAGCCATCCTACAATCTAAGCTTGATGCCCTCAATCTCACACAAATTATCAATGAACCTACCAGGTACCACCCCAAAGCCGAAAACACTGGCACCCTCATAGATATCATCCTAACCAACTTGCCCTCTAAATACACCTCTGATGTTTTCAACCAAGATCTCAGGGATGTCTGCCTCATTGCCTGCATCCGTAATTTGTCCGCGGTCAAGCGACCTCCACTCATCACTGTCAAACGCTCCCTGAAACACTAATCGACCTGGCCCGGGTATCCTGGAAGGATATTGACCTCATCCCGTCAGTAGAGGATGCCTGGTTATTTTTTTTCAATGCCTTCCTCACCATTTTAAATAAGCATGCCCCATTCAAGAGATTTAGAACCAGGAACAGATATAGCCCTTGGTTCTCTCCTGACTGCCCTTAACCGTTCTGCATTAGCATCGAACAGCCCCCGTGATATGCAACTTTTCAGGGAAGTTAGAAACCAATATACACAGGCAGTTAGAAAAGCCAAGGCTAGCTTTTTCAAACAGAAATTTGCCTCCTGCAACACAAACTCAAAAAAGTTCTGGGACACTGTAAAGTCCATGGAGAATAAGAACATCTCCTCCCAGCTGCCCAATGCACTGAGGATAGGAAACTCTGTCAACACCAATAAATCCATTATAATTGAGAATTTCAATAAGCAATTTTCTACGGCTGGCCATGCTTTCCACCTGGCTACCCCTACCCTGGTCAACAGCACTGTACCCCAAGACTTCCCCATTTCTCCTTTTCCCAAATCCAGTTTGCTGATGTTCTGAAAGAGCTGCAAAATCTGGACCCCTACAAATCAGCCGGGCTAGACAATCTGGACCCTTTCTTTCTAAAATGATCTGCCGAAATTGTTGCAACCCCTATTACAGCCTGTTCAAACTCTTTCGTATTGTCCGTCTGAGATTCCCAAAGATTGGAAAGATTGCAAAGATTGGAAAGCAGCTGCGGTCATCACCCTCTTCAAAGGGGGGGGACACTCTTGACCCAAACTGCTACAGACCTATATCTATCCTACCTTTCTAAGGTCTTTGAAAGCCAAGTCGACAAAAAGATTACCGACCATTTTGAATCCTGCTGCACCTTCTCCGCTATGCAATCTGGTTTCAGAGCTGGTCATGGGTGCACCTCAGCCACGCTCAAGGTCCTAAACGATATCTTAACCGCCATCGATAAGAAACAATACTGTTCAGCCGTATTCATTGACCTTGCCAAGGCTTTCGACTCTGTCAATAACCACATCCTCATCGGCAGACTCGATAGCCTTTGTTTCTCAAATGATTGCCTCGCCTGGTTCACCAACTACTTCTCTGATAGAGTTCAGTGTGTCAAATCGGAGGGCCTGTTTTCCGGGCCTCTGGCAGTCTCTATGGGGGTGCCACAGGGTTCAATTCTTGGGCTGACTCTCTTCTCTGTATACATCAATGATGTCGCTCTTGCTGCTGGTGAGTCTCTGATCCACCTCTACACAGACGACACCATTCTGTATACTTCTGGCCCTTCTTTGGACACTGTGTTAACAACCCTCCAGACGAGCTTCAATGCCATACAACTCTCCTTCCGTGGCTCTTAATACAAGTAAAACTAAATGCATGCTCTTCAACCGATCGCTGCCCGCACCTGCCCGCCCGTCCAGCATCACTACTCTGGACGGTTCTGACTTAGAATATGTGTACAACTACAAATACCTAGGTGTCTGGTTAGACTGTAAACTCTCCTTCCAGACTCGCATCAAACATCTCCAATCCAAAGTTAAATCTAGAATTGGCTTCCTATTTCGCAACAAAGCATCCTTCACTCATGCTGCCAAACATACCCTTGTAAAACTGACCAGCCTACCGATCCTCGACTTCGGCGATGTCATTTACAAAATAGCCTCCTCCAAATACCCTTCTCAATAAATTGGATGCAGTCTATCACAGTGCCATCTGTTGTCACCAAAGCCACATATACTACCCACCACTGCGACCTGTACACTCGTTGGCTGGCCCTCGCTTCATACTCGTCGCCAAACCCACTGGCTCTAGGTCATCTACAAGACCCTGCTAGGTAAAGTCCCCCCTTATCTCAGCTCGCTGGTCACCAGAGCAGCACCCACCTGTAGCACGAGCTCCAGCAGGTATATCTCTCTGGTCACTACCAAAACCAATTCTTCCTTTGGCCGCCTCTCCTTCCAGTTCTCTGCTGCCAATGACTGGAACAAACTACAAAAATCTCAAACTGGAAACACTTATGTCCATCACTAGCTTTAAGCACCAGCTGTCAGAGCAGCTCAGAGATTACTGCACCTGTACATAGCCAATCTAGAATTTAGCCCAAACAACTACCTCTTCCCCTTACTGTATTTATTTATTTTGCTCCTTTGCACCCCATTATTTTTATTTCTACTTTGCACATTCTTCCACTGCAAATCTACCATTCCATTCTTTTACTTGCTGTATTGTATTTACTTCGCCACCATGGCCTTTTTTTGCCTTTACCTCCCTTATCTCTCCTCATTTGCTCACATCGTATATAGACTTATTTTGCTACTGTATTATTGACTGTATGCTTGTTTTACTCCATGTGTAACTCTGTTGTTGTATGTGTCGAACTGCTTTGCTTTGTCTTGGCCAGGTCACAATTGTAAATGAGAACTTGTTCTCAACTTGCCTACCTGGTTAAATAAAGGTGAAATAAAAAAAAGAAGAAACTCAAGTAGTAAAAGTATTTGGTCCCATATTCCTAGCACGCAATGATTACATTAAGCTTGTGACACTACAAACTTGTTGGATGCATTTGCAGTTGTGTTTTGATTATTTTGTGCCCAATAAATAGAAATGAATGGTTAATAATATACTGTGTCATTTTGGAGTCACTTGTATTGAAAATAAGAGAAGGTTTCTAAAAAGTTCTACATTTAGCGTGGATGCTACCATGATTACGGATAACCCTGAATGAATCGTGAATAATGATAGGTGAGAAAGTTAGACACACAAGTGACACCATACTGTACATTAGTTACCATTCATTTATTTTGGGTACAAAATAATCTGAAACACAAACAGCAAATGCATCCAACACATATATAGAGTCAAAAGCTTGATGTGGTCAATGGAATGTGACCAAATACTTCACCTTTTACTACTTTAAAACATGTGAATTTGTCCCAATGCACTTTAACCTCCCATAGTCATTGTATAATGTCAAGTCCAAGGTGCTGGAGTACAAAGCCAAAACTGAAAATGTGTCACTGTCCCAATACTTTTGGAGCTCACTGTACTTTACTAGCGCATTCACCAGTACAAACATTTGTTTTTCAGTACACAAACACTTTTTTTTTTATAATGCATTCCACTGCTAATCTGCTGTGGGTTTCGTCTGTTCCAAGTGATGCAAATTCTGGCTTTGATAACCCCCTCACACTAACACACTTAGGAATCCTTGTGAATATTGGTAAAGGCAGAAGGTTGTTGATTATGGATAAACTGTGAATCAACATCAGCTGAATAACAAGTAACTTCTGTGAAGTCAACTTGATCCCAAGTGTTACTGGATCAGAGAGGAATGGGAATACAACGGTGGATTGAAAGGCAGTCTTCTCTGTCAAAACACACGGGAGCTCGAGCCCGTATTCAATCAGTCAAGGAGAGTTCAGCCAAGACACAAAACCCTGATTTAGACATCCAGTCGTCCACAGAGGAGAGAACTATGTGAGCGGTTAACGTTGGTCAGTACTTAGGAATGCAAACCGTTAACACCACACCGGTTATGGTTGGCACCATCAGAGAAAGTGGTCGATTTTATATTTATCAGTCACTGTGACAACCAGAGGCTTCTTGAGCCTTGAGAACTGGGTAGTCTTCATTAGGCACAGAAGAATGCACACCGAAACGGGATGAAACTACCTCGGCATCCAATAAGAAATGCTAATTTTAGTTTTTTCCTTTGCAAAATAATTTAAAACATCCATTACATGTCCTAATTAACACAACCCTGCTTTGCTCTTTTTCTACGTATTGTGCTCTTGAATGCAGGCTCTCATTCTGTAGGGGACACCTGTTTTATACTGTTTTCAAATGAGGTCAGAAACAGGTGACCTCTGATAGATACCACAGCCATACAGTGGGGCAAAAAAGTATTTAGTCAGCCACCAATTGTGCAAGTTCTCCCACTTAAGAAGATGAGAGAGGCCTGTCATTTTCATCATAGGTACACTTCAACTATCACAGACAAAATGAGGGGGGAAAAAAAATCAGAAAATCACATCGTAGGATTTTTAATGAATTTATTTGCAAATTATGGTGGAAAATAAGAATTTGGTCAATAACAAAAGTTTCTCAATACTTTTATATACCCTTTGTTGGCAATGACAGAGGGCAAACGTTTTCTGTAAGTCTTCACAAGGTTTTCACACCCTGTTGCTGGTATTTTGGCCCATTCCTCCTTGCAGATCTCCTCTAGAGCAGTGATGTTTTGAGGCTGTTGCTGGGCATCACGGACTTTCAACTCCCTCCAAAGATTTTCTATGGGGTTGAGATCTGGAGACTGGCTAGGCCACTCCAGGACCTTAAAATGCTTCTTACGAAGCCACTCCTTCGTTCCCCGGGCGGTGTGTTTGGGATCATTGTCATGCTGAAAGACCCAGCCACGTTTCATCTTCAATGCCCTTGCTGATGGAAGGAGGTTTTCACTCAAAATCTCACAATACATGGCCCCATTCATTCTTTCCTTTACACGGATCAGTCATCCTGGTCCCTTTGCAGAAAAACAGCCCCAAAGCATGATGTTAGGCTTTGTTACTTTGGTCCCAGCTCTCTGCAGGTCATTCACTAGGTCCCCCCGTGTGGTTCTGGGATTTTTGCTCACCGTTCTTGTGATCATTTTGACCCCACGGGGTGAGATCTTGCTTGGAGCCCCAGATCGAGGGAGATTATCAGTGGTCTTGTATGTCTTCCATTTCCTAATAATTGCTCCCACAGTTGATTTATTCAAACCAAGCTGCTTACCTATTGCAGATTCAGTCTTCCCAGCCTGGTGCAGGTCTACAATTTTGTTTCTGGTGTCCTTTGACAGCTCTTTGGTCTTGGCGATAGTAGAGTTTGGAGTGTGACTGTTTGAGGTTGTGGACAGGTGTCTTTTATACTGATAACAAGTTCAAACAGGTGCCATTAATACAGGTAACGAGTGGAGGACAGAGGAGCCTCTTAAAGACGAAGTTACAGGTCTGTGAGAGCCAGAAATCTTGTTTGTAGGTGACCAAATACTTATTTTCCACCATAATTTGCAAATAGATTCATTAAAAATCCTACAATGTGAGTTTCTGGATTTTTTTTCTCATTTTGTCTGTCATAGTTTAAGTGTACCTATGATGAAAATTACAGGCCTCTCATCTTTTTAAGTGGGAGAACTTGCACAATTGGTGGCTGACTAAATACTTTTTTGCCCCACTGTATTTAACCCAAGACCAATAGGCAAAGTAATTTATTGAAGAAATTGCCAAGAGTCTTTCCAGTCTCAAAGCAGTTTGGCCAACTAAAACCTGGTGGTAAAAAGTATTTGTGGAGAGAATCATGACATTTGCTGCTGCAGGGCTTTTTAAATGTCAAAAACATATCTTAGATATATGTGAAGACAGCTCTCATTACACTGAATGCCATTCACTCAGATCCTCAATACATAGACCAATAACCGAGAAGACAAGGATCAAGTACTATGACCCCTTCACCTCTATCAAATCCTTTAACTGTTCGATTGGGGGTGGATTAACCAAGGTTGACCATCAAATCCTTTAACCGTTTGATTGGGGGTGGATTAACCAAGGTTGACCTTCACCTCTATCAAATCCTTTAACTGTTCGATTGGGGGTGGATTAACCAAGGTTGACCATCAAATCCTTTAACCGTTTGATTGGGGGTGGATTAACCAAGGTTGACCTTCACCTCTATAAAATCCTTTAACTGTTCGATTGGGGGTGGATTAACCAAGGTTGACCTTCACTTCTATCAAATCCTTTAACTGTTCGATTGGGGGTGGATTAACCAAGGTTGACCTGAACATACACATACACACATAGTTATTTTTTTTAAACAGTGCAGTAAAACTTTATTTTAACATGGTAGTGCTTGCATATACATCTTTAGTGATCTATGAAAGATGGGTAAACGAGTTATATTCATTGGCCACCAACAAATTATAATTATTATAAAAGGCTAAACATGCTCTTTGCGAGACAAGAACTGAGACGGCAATAGATTTCACAAACAAAATAAGATCAATAAAAATACAATACTTTCAACTCCAACATTTGAATGCAGTATCTCCCCAATTGTTGCTATTAAAGGATCATTTGCATTCATGCTGGATAAAATGCTTTATGCTCTTGGATATGAGGGTGAAAATAAACGTTTTCAGAGAACCTCTGTCAGTATTTTCCCATTGATTATAGCTGCCTGCTATCCTCTGCTTACTAACAGATTTGCTGCAACAATCACACACTGTATGCTACACATAAGCTAACAGCAACAATAAAATAACTTAGTTTGAGACTACAAAGCAGGTTAAGGGAAAGATTATTTATACCATGACCCTAAGGAATCCACCTCTAAAATTATTATTTATTTTAATTTAAAAAAAGAGCCTACTGGAATTGGCTTGTGGCCCTAGGAGAGTGAGAGAAAGCTCAACCTGAGGTTACACTTTCTCACTTTCAGTCCCACTGAACACTTCCTGTATGAACTCCACAGCACCAAAGGTCAAAGGTGACAGCCCCAAACACAGATGGGTGGGAAAATAAAATATAATGTACTGATATGATTGTATTCGCCCACTGATTGTGTTTGTCAGCTGATATTCATGGAAGGTAAGAAATCAAGAAAATAAAAGGCAAAACAAATATAAAAATCACATTTTTAGACTGCAATTCCTCTTTTCCCTCTCTGAACAAGTTCTTGCAAACAACACAAAACTCTGTTCAACAGTGAAAAACAACCAAGAGATGTCTTACCTCCTACCTATACCCTTAATGTGCATATAAGCAAGTTTAGCAAACACATACTCACACAGAGACGAACACACAAACTTGCCCTGTACACCTGGGCAGTACTAGTAGCCATGGAGTATAACAAAAACAAACATGGAATGCAGTTAAAATGGAAATAAGTAGGGTATAAAGCTTAATCACTTTCGTTATATATAGCATTTTGTGCTAGATGTTTTCCACAAGGAAAAAAATGAACAGTAACATTTAATGGCACATTTTCATGTGTCCCTGTATGATAGTGTAGCCTGGCCATAGATCTGTCTGTGCTGTCTCACTTATGGCCAATGGCTTGAATATGACCAGAGGATTTGGCAAGACAGCACAAATAGATCAGGGACTAATGATGGTGAGCTTGATGCCGTAAACTAGCACATGGATACAGCTACTGTATACTATTATAGTCAGGATAGAGAGGGTATATTTAAGCCTGTTTGTGCTGTCTAGTGACAATGGCAAGACAGCACAACAGATCTGGACTCTGGCTAGGGCTTCGCAAGGAGTACTGTACTATAAAACATCCCTCCGCCGATCCACACTTGGTCCATACATTCATTTTACTGGGTCCAGAGCAGAACATTCATTAAGAAACATATTGTTCCCCCAAAGTCTATGCTCCATCAGGGGCCCGTCGCCAAAATGGAGGCCCCCAGGAGCAGGTGTACCATCCTGGGATTGTCCCGCTAGGCAAGCTGGAGGCTCGAGACTCATTTTTAGGCCCAGCTCTCAATCTGTGCGCGCTTTGGCAAAAGTAGCCTTCCTCTTTCATACGGTCTTTGACAGCAGTGAAAGATTCAAATGCAGTGTTAACACTTCCCATGGTGTCCCAGTGCATGTTAGGTTTGAATACCGAGGGCATTGCACATGATTATAGCCTCGGTGTTGGTTTGGAAGGGCATCGTCATGGATGGCTCATTGCACAGGTATCAACTAGTGTTCTACAGGGAAGTGAGACAGGGTCTAGGGAACACACAGGAACACCCTGATAGTCAGATTTGATTAGGAGCCAAGTCTACATTCAAGCCAGGATCTTGTCCTCAGAATGTGATATTAGGGGATTTTTTAAAGTGCAAATGTCACCTCCCGACTCATGGAGGGGAGTCTATGTGCAAAGGTGTGGTGGGGAGAACTGCCCACTGGACTGAACCAAAATAGGCAAGGGATGAGGGGGACATACGTGCTGGTCCACGCACTTGTCTGGTCACTGACAGTGATAGAGGACTTACTAGTCTGATGTCCGACAAACATACAGTATGTGTGTGTGTGTGGAAAAGCTGAGATGCACAATCCTTTCCCATACAGACACTTCCTTATTTTCCTCTGCAGACTCTCCCCAGTTTTCAGGAATAGTAGAATGGTCCAGGACTATTGAACTAGAAACATTGGAAAACTTTTTAAATAACTGGAATATCACTGAGCAGACTACTCCCTAACCACCGCTGACCTCAAATGACCTCCCCTCTTCTGGTCCCGTCTGACCCTGGAAAACCCAACAAGCTGTGCAGGTAAGTAGCGTTGGTGGGGGAGGGGACAGGTCGATAGCTGGAATGAGGAAGTCACGCAGTGTCAGTCACAGGGTCACATCCTGTATGAACTCCACAGCACCAAAGGTCAAAGGTGAGCCCCAAACACAGATGGGTGGGAAAATAAAATAGAATGTATTTCAAATATGATTGCATTCACCCACTGATTGTGTTTGTCAGCTGATATTCATGAGGGGTAAGAAATCAAGAAAATAAAAGCTTTCCCAGGGTCATAGCCATGTAGCTGAAGGTCAGGACCGGCCCTTTCCTGAGTTAAATATTGTTTTCAGGGGTATCTACTGGGGCCGGTGGGGGTGGTTAGATCTGAGGAGTGCAGTAGTGATTTTGGGGTGTGAAATAGTAGTTCTGGGGGGTGGAGTAGTAGTTATGGTGTTGGTCGGGCTGGATGTTTCCATAGGCTAAGAGGAGGGGGCAGTGGAGGTTTGGGGGCCGTTGGGGAGTTGGGGGAACCCCGTCAGGCTGCCGTTCCTCTGGGTGGAGCCGTACCAGCTGGGGCCCAACTGGGGCGTCGTGGACAAGACACTACTGTGGGATGGAAGAGAAGGTTAACTCAGCATTGTATCACATCTGTATGGGAGATGTAGGATGTAACCGGTGTCTGTACAGGGGGGATATACTGCTGGAATGTAGAATGTTATGTTTGTGTATGTGGGATATAGGATGTTAGGTGACTGTATGGGGATATAGGATGTTACAGGTTACTGTACAGGCGATATAGAATGGTTTTAGGTGACTGTATGCAGACAATATAGGATGCAATATAAATGACTGCGTACAGGGGATATATACATAACAAAAATATGAACGCAAAATCAAGTTTGCAGACACAACACAACAGTAGTAGGACTGATTACCAACAATGACGAGACAGGCTACAAGGAGGAGGTGAGGACCCTGGCTGAGTTGTGCCAGGAAAATAACCTCTCCCTCAATGTCAACAAAACGAAGGAGCTGATCGTGGACTTCAGGAGACAGCAGACGGAGCCCGTCCCCCACCATCCACATCGATGGGCCGCAGTGGAGAAGGTGAAAAGCTTCAAGTTCCTCAGCGTACACATCACTGACAATCTGAAATGGTCCACTCACACGGACAATGTGGTGAAGAAAGCGCAACAGCGCCTCTTCAACCTCAGGGGGCCGAATAAATTTGTCTTGGCCCCTAAGACCCTCCAAAACTTTTACAGATGCACAATTGGGCACACGACCTGCCCTCCAGGACACCTACAGCACCCGATGTCACAGGAATGCCAAAAAGATCACAGAGACATGGCCTGGTTACCCTGCTATCATCCAGAAGGGTGAGGTCAGTACAGGTGCATCAAAGCTGTGACGAGACTGAAAAACTGCTTCTATCTCAAAGCCATCAAACTGTTAAATAGCCATCACTAGCCGGCTTCCACCCGGTTACTCAACACTGCACCTTAGAGGCTACTGTCCCATGTACATAGACATGGAACAGTAGTCAATTTAATACTGTTTCACTAATTTCATTATATATATATATATATACATATATATATATATTCTAGTCATTGCCACTCTGACATTGCTCGTCCTAATATTTATATATTTCTGAATTGTATTATTTTACTTTTAGATGTGTGTATTATGTGATACTACTGCACTGTCGGCGCTACGAACACAAGAATTTAGCTACACCCACAATAACATCTGTTAAATGTGTGTATGTGACCAATACAACTTTATTTGTAATGTGTTGGTGCCATGTTTCATGCGCTGGAATAAAAATTCCCTGAAATTTACAATATGCACAAAAATCTAATTTCTCTCACATTTTGTGCACAAATGTGTTTACATCCCTGTTAATGAGCATGATATCCTTTGTCAAGATAATCCATCCACCTGACAGGTGTGGCATATCAAGAAGCTGATTAAACAGCATGTTCATTACAGAGATGCACCTTGTGCTGGGGATAATACAAGACCACTCTAAAATGTGCAGTTTTGTCACACAACACAATGCCACAGATGTCTCAAGTTCAGGGCTCATGCAATAGGCATGCTGACCGCATGATTGTTCAACAGAGATTTAATTTTCAATTCTGTATCATAAGCCGTCTCTAACGTCATTTTAGAGAACTTGGCAGTACGTCAAACTGGCCTCACAACCGCAGACCACACAAGCCCAGGACCTCCACATCTGGCTTCTTCACCTGCGGGATCGTCTGAGACCAGCCACCCAGACAGCTGATGAAACTGAGGCGTATTTCTGTCTGTCATAAAACCCTTTTGTGGGGAAAAACAAATTCTGATTGGCTAGGCCTGGTTCCTCAGTGGGTGGGACAGGCCCGCCCATGGCTGCACCCCTGCCCAGTAATGTGAAATCCATAAATGGGTCTAATTTATATATTTAAATTGACTGATTTCCTTATATGAACTGTAACTCAACAAAATCTTTCAACATTATAATTTTGTTCAGTATAAGATGTTATAGGTGACTGAATTGAATGTTACCCACCTCGGTCGATCTGCTCTGGAGTTGATGCTCCTGGACAGGTCGTCATCGCTGTCGTACCTCCGGGGGTTGTCAAAGAAATAGGCCCTGGAACTGAAGCTGTGGCTGTTGATCATTCCTCCTGGTGCCTGGGGAAAAGGACACTCTCACAGTTTAATAGGTACTTTCAGACAAGAAAAACATGCCTTTATATGTACTTACACTGGAAATATCCTTGTAAGTACATCATATATGGGCCCAAATCGTTTCCTACTTCCACCGGTGATAAATTAATGTTTTCAAACTAGATGAGATAAGCTGATAACAACTTTAAAATAAAGGCCCCTTAAAAGCTCATGCTGTTTTAAGATACCCTGTACCGAGGTAGGCAAACATTTGACTAATGTGCATTCAAACGCATATATGATTCATGTCAGCTCCTTGATTGGCTAGTTTACACAAAGTAAATGGCCCTACTTCACTTTTACAACATAAACACCACGTTGCACTCTGGGATCAGTAGGGATGTAAATTTGAAACGTCTGCACCCGAGGTAAACCCAGGTGAAACGCAGGGTCCGGAACCGACACAACAGTATGTCCGAAGTAAACTGCTGTGTACCATACTGCCAGTGTTGTGTCGAAAAGCTCCCCCCTGCCAGAATCCCTCCTCTTTCGCGTGAACGCGCACACACTCAGTTCTTCATTGCTTTGCCTTGAAAGTAAGTATGAGAGTATAAGTAATGTCCAATTAACCTACTAAAAGTATACTGACGAAAAGGCAAAACAGAACTGTCGAATTATATTATAGCTGTGTTGTTGTATACTCGCGAATTAGAATCTTAAATGTAACAATTTTGTTGGGGAAAACTGAAATGCACATCAATTTTTTTTACCCAATTTGCTAAACGTGTGCAGGAGGAGTCAATTGTCTTTTCAAATACGGACAAAGATGTTAACATCATGTGAGAGGAAATAGCAGTCACTCTCCTCCAAAACACTGGTATGGTCAATTTCTTATTTAATATAATTGAAGATTTAAAAAAAAAAACATTTATATGATGACCTGAGCCTACTGTGCCACTTCTGTGGAGAGGTGGACAATAACGAGGAAGACACTAACTGGGTAATTGCTTGTTCACTTCTAAAAAGGCATATTTTTAAGAGTACGAATTTGAAAAACAGTAATATTTCTAGCGGTAGTATCATTCGCTTTGTCTGATAATGAAATAATTATAATTCAAGAAAAAGTATTTAATGTTTTAAATATATTAACATTTTTCCTCAAATTTCAGATTGGTTGTGACCGACGCCCACGATGGTTCCACCAGTCCTGTATGAAAACCATCCCATTATTGGAGGATTATGTCTGTCAGGACTAGGTTAGGCTTGAGTTCCAGGTGACAGTATCACCTGGAAAACTTTCCATAAAAAGTGGACAAAATGTTCAGTCGAGCTGTTGCAGCTTTCCAATATTTGTTTATGCTATGTCTTTTTATATTCGATTTATTGTCATTTTATATCTTATTACGCAAAGATCGAAAATTCTATTTGTTATTTAATGTTTGTTAACAAATTTAACTTCGTGATGTTTTTGTGTCATTTGTGTGATAATATTTGTGTATCATCATTATTTTCTTAAAACATTACAACATTTTATTAAAATAAATGTTTATGTTTCTTTATACTCTAATTTTGCATTCTCTGGCACAGACTACTGGTCAACATGAGCTACCAAAATTATTCTGAAGTGTGCCAGGCCTTGCAGTCCAAAGATAGATGGGGGGAAGAATTTCAGCCCCCCCCCCCCCTTCTAATTTCCTTAATTTTGTGGCTAGAGTCAAATACTTTCTGTGGCACACATCAGAGTCAAATAATTTCTATAGAACAAAAATTTATAATTAATGTATGTGTGTTATATTAAACATAGAGGAGGGAGTAAAATGTAGGCAAGCAATAAACATTTCAGAACAACTACTAGTCGAATAAGACATGGGAGAGATGACACATTTTGGCAAAGATATTTATTTATAGACTAATACACTGCAGACATTACTAGTGCATCCCCCGCGATCAAACCGGCATAAAAAATCAAATGAAAGGCAGCCTAACGTGGGGGGTTTCAGGGAGAATTGTGTCAGGGGGAGGCTTTTCAGCACAACACCTGCTAGACTCGACACAACGTTACATTTCACAGACTACCGACTGACCCAAAACAACAAGTAATCTGGAACGCTTTAATTCGGAATGACAGACAAAAAAGTAGTAACGTTAAGTAGACATCTGTAGCCTGTATTTTGAGCAGGGTGCCAGGTCCTACGACCAGAATACCCCAACAATATTTCCCTGGTCCAAAGAATGGCCTGACATAATAGAAACACCCAACCTAACCTATCCCAATGCACAAATGTCCCTGACTGAACACCAACTTGACCCATCGACTGTAAAAGACCTTCAGAAGAAAGCAGACAAAGAGGACGATCTGAGCTAGTTTAACTGCTTGCTAGCTAAGCTAGCTTGATGCATGTTGCTGTTATGTTAACTAGCTAGTTAACATATCTTGTGTTCCTAACCAGTTTGCTTAAGATGCTCCTTTTGCAGACAACAATATTATTAAAACACGTACCATGAAGCGGGTGTTTTTGCTTTATCCAACCCAGTACCTGAATGTGGATTGTGCCTGGCTTTATGATTGTGCTCTCTTACAACACACAGCTTAGCTAGATACAAATCAAACCTAAAAATGAAGAAAGCAGACACTGTTCAAAACCATATTTTCTTAATTTTTTCCACAAATGTTGAGTATTGACCAAGAACCGCGAGAGAATGATTAGGTAAATAGCTAGGTACTCTGAAAATAACAGGCTTACATTATGAATAACTAGGCTATTCTAGTCCATACGTTACAATATGGTGACTTACCCCACTTTAGAGTAGTTCATGAGTGAGGAGAGGCTGTCATAATAGTGCCGTAAAGAAAAACTGTTTAGGGCAGGGATGTGCAGCCCCCATTTTGAAGGCCCTCGGATCAGTCTAGGTCTCAACTTACTGTTTCAAGTAAGAAGAGTGCATAAGCCGTTTCTCTTGTTATATCAGTCATTGATAGTCAGTCAATGAACCCATGTCAGCTAACATGTTTTACAGTGTTAAGTTAGTTTAAATCTAAATCTAAATTTGTTATCATGGTTGAATTACTATCCGGGTGGCCCCCATTGACTTTGTTAGTCAGATATTATATTAAAAACTGCAAACATTTCTCTCCAGCCTATGGTCAAATTTGTAGAATTGCATGAAATGATCTGTAAAACAGCTAATATTCCTCTCCGCCCCAAGGCAAAATAAGAAAAACTGCAAAGACTTGACTTTAAAACTTTTTAAAAAATGTATCTCCGCTGTCAAGCAGGGGGCCACAAATGTTTTTCTACGCATTCATGAAGTCATGCTATCACACTTTTAAAAAAAACAGACTGGACAATGTGATGTGCAGGTCTCAGGTTTTATTCCAGTTTGGAGCAAGGATGAGAGTGTCTATTTCACATGCATTCATTCTTACCAAAGTCATTAAAAAGGGGAATAGGAAAAGCACCAAGCCTCGTAGGCCTAATAACTTACCTCTATAATAACACATTGTGGTGTAGGTCATTTGTGTGCACATGCATCTGTGTATATTATATTAATTGACCTAGTGTTATTGAGTCTGAGAGAAGCAAGAATAATATATCTCTGTCTCTTTCAGGCTCCTCCTGGGTCTTGTGACACCAAATTTTCTGCACCCCAGTGGGAAAAATGGGCATACCAAAGTTGGTAGAGTCGGTTGCCATTGCAAGGGTACGCAATCATGTCAAGAAGTTATTGGCGCAGGGTTAAGCTGTGGCATATACTTGGAAGGAAAGTCCCACTCACTTACTGGAAGCACATCAATAACATATTTCAACTGTGTGCTCTGCTAATACTATTCTGGCCTCCTCTTGTAGACTGAAGGTGTGGTGTGCATGATTTTACATCAATCAGTACTACGGTGTGTGGCATGTCTGGATATACCACTACCCAAGGTAGCTATAACCAAACACAATGATTTCACATCTCTACGGTCTCCCATACATAAAACAGAATCTTGTTAAACAATATTTTGCTGCAAACAGTTTAATTCATCATTGTTGTTGGAGAGACAGTAACCTGGTGGTGGATGAGGAGATCAAAACCTTCCTTAACCCGCAGGATCTCCCCGTCTTTCATAGGGCAGGTCACAAATGATACATGCGTTTATTCTGCTCAGAGATCTTTTAATGGGTTAACTGTTTTTAATCTGTACTGTGATATTTCTTGTGGAGATGTAACATTTGGATATTGACTGAAACATTCGTTACACTATATACATTTATAAATATATGAATTGTTATAGATAATATAATAAATAGTTTACAATACTTGTCTGGTTCTCATTTCATTTTGGACCAAGAGTGGACTTCCTAAGTACTTGGACAGTAAACTAATTCTAATCATCACTGCCGAATGCATTCAGGTTGGCATTTTGCCTAAAATTGTGCTCAATGTGGATGTTTAACAGTTTCTCTTTCAGTTTTTCCTCCAAAAGATGGGATAAAACATCACCCTGACCACTAGCAATCATCTACATTTGTGAACACTTCAAACTCACACCACCTTCTCTGGGTTACTGCTATCTGTATCTGTACTTGATAGTAGTAGGATGTGTAGAGTGGTTTTGTTTCATGCAAACAATGGTATCGACTTCATGCAGAGGAAATGACTGATTACTGCCATTGACCTGAACTGCCTGCACTGGGAACCAGTGATGCCAATTTAGCAATTTTGTTGCTAGATTTAGCAACTTCTTTTTTTTCCAAACAGCACCTAGCAACAAATTTAGTTACTTTTAAAAATGTATTTCGAACTTTTAGCAACTTTTGAAAAGTGACTCAAATGCTAAAATGCACGCATTTTCCCCTCTAAATGACACAAAACTTTTCTCTGTCATACACTGAGTCACAAAACACGTGCCTGGCTCCAAAAGTGCATAGTGAGTGACGTCAGCAGCAGGCGCTCAGCTCGTGCACAGGCAGCAGCAGGCCAGCAGCAATTTCAGCAAATTGTAAATCATTGTTGGCTGACTGCAGCAGTAGTACGGATTCGACGAGCCAAACCCAATGAATATAGTTGGTCACGAACATCAAATCAACATGTCTCAATCAAAATTGTACAGCCAGAAGTACAGAAAAGAGTGGGAGTCTGTACCTGAACAAAAGTCAAATCATATTTTTTTCCGAGATGGCCAGTCAATTTGAGTTATTGTACGTTATTATACGTTGTGTATTCTACGCAGTTTTACGTTATCACGCAATGACATCACAACGGAATTTAGCAACTTTTAGCAACAAATCAACCTGCCTCTAGCAACTTACCCAGAATATTTGTTGGCAACACTGCTGGGGACTCTGCAGGACTGGCTGCTAGATCAACAAACAAGCCGCATTCATAGTACACCCTTATTGCAGCTCCTTCCTCTTATTTCTGTCTAACATACTTCTCTACTGTCTCATGCTCCACTCCATACTTGATTGCTGGCACACTCTTTAACCGGGATGTCCTGATGTAAATGATGCTCCTGATTAACCCTTCTTAACTCTTCTCCTTTCCTGCACATCTCTTGGCTAAGCTTGTTGATATACTTCCTTTCTTGTTCTGAAACCAAAGCCTGTTTCTTGCCTGGCCAATGATGTCGTTTTGAATCTGATCCTTTTGAACCCCATTTTTTTTTTTTAAGGACACCACATGTCCATGGTACATAAAGGTATGACTTGCATGATCTACTACACAGCTCTACTGTGTCCCTAGCTAAATTCCCAACCTGCCCCAATTTCAAATCATGGCCACCTAATTATCCCTCACATCCCTAATTGGCAAATATCTCTCCACCTGATTGTTGATGTGTGGTGAGCATTCTGGCCCAAAATGGTTGCCATGCATTGCCCAGGTGGGTGGCACACATTGGTAGTGTCCCGTGAGAGCTCCTGATCGACATGTGTACATATGGTGCATCGAGTTGGTTGGTAATAAACAATGATTCATTTCAGATTTCCACGACAATCCCTTTAAATAAATTACATCTTAAACTTCACCAGGAAGCAATTTGATGGGACAGGGTGAGATAGTCTTACATAGAGTAGTCCGGTGTCATGGTGTTTTGTCTTAAAGATCCTCAAGGCCTCTCCTGTTTTGGTCATGTTAGGCCTTGGTCATTTACAGGCTTTGTACTGGCTGTACCCCACCAATGCCCTTTTCATGATCACTGTATGTCTTTCTCCTAAAATAATGGAAATTAAGAGGACATTCTGACAATATTTTTGTATGATTAGCCTATATGTAGTTTGCTGAGATTTGAGTCAGCCCAATCAATATAACCATATTTACTGTATAGGAAAATCACTGACACAGGTCAGGAGACTTACCTATTCTTACAAGTCTATGGCAGCAATGGCAGCTTGGGGGTGCTGTGTTGATGTCAGTGCTAATTGTATCCAGAAGACCAAACAGAAGTCTAGCCACATGATTGCATTTCTCACCTGGCCCAGCCACACAGGTACAGGGGGCCCTTGCCACTGGTCCTGTATTATGGATGACCAGTCCAGTTTGGTCGTTTTTTTTCTTTCTTTAAACGAGGCAAGGACTTTGCCCTGACATGAGCAGCATCCTGCACCTTGTTGAGTTCCACATCACTCACATGGCCTGAGCTAAATACATTGTACCCTTCTTGAGAGGCTTCTCCACCACAGGTAAAAACATTAACTCCTTCCCTCCCTGATTCCTATTGTTCTCTTTGTGAGGAAGTCCACTATTGAGCTGTAGGAGAATTCGTCTGGGATGTTCAACGTATTATCCCCCCCCCAATTCTCTGCCTTTGGAGGGGGTATACTGTCCTCACTCGGAAATACCAGATACAGAATACTTAGCTAGGTTATTTGCTATGGCTTGTGCTTAAGTGTATAACATTGGACCTGGGTATAACACAGAATTACATAATGTTCAATTTGCTAAATTGTGTTGGACAAAATGGTAGGTAGAGTGAGAAGATAACCGTTCATTGGTAATGTTAGCTGGCAACAGTGAACTCAGCTAGATAATGTTAGCTAGCTACGCTACCAGCATAATCAACAAGCTAACCTTGTTACTAAACGTTTATTAGACTTGCTTTTCGACAACAAAATCCCACTACATTGCAACGTATGAGACACTTGTCATCATTATCTTCTATAACTGCTGTTGAAAGGGTGGCTCCCTTCAAGTCTTTTTCTCAAAGTCAGCGCAGACATGTCAGCTACCTATTGAATTGCACTGTTCACCTTTTGAATTTGACGGAATTTACTCCCCTATCAATCCTAGAGTGCAATGCGTTGTTTACATTATGATGTAAAAGTGAAATAAGGCTATTGTCTTACTAGGTTCTGATTGGGCCTCTGTACCCTGAAGAAGACCACAACCAGACTGGTGGGCAGCAGCTCCCAGAAAAAGAGGATGATCCCAAAGATGATGTAGGCCTCTCCCCTGATCTTCTCGACGTCTGCCTGGAAGCACAACACACATCGATCAAGCATTCAGAGAAATGACACAGACAAACAGACACACCAGAAAGATTAAAGACACACAGGCAACACAACCCGAAAGAGGCAGATGTTGGGGGACAACAAGACAACAACACTGACAGAGATTGACAGCATGTGTACAGAGGGATTTCCATGATGACAGGAGATTTACACAGACAATGAGTAATTAGAGCATGGATAAAGACATGCAGACAAGTATGTTGACTGAGAACCAAATATACCTTAAGATTATCCCTCAGATAATCACAAATACACACATTTACGTAATGTTGTATACTACAGCCTACTACTTGTAATTATATGATAAATTCAATCGAACCAAGATGGATAGATTAGACAGACAGACACACAGACAGACCCCCCCCCCAGATGGCCTATGGGAAAAAGGGAAACCTCCAGTACAGGGCCGTCTATTTCAGGGGTTGAGCTCAGATCTAGGTCACTAGCACCAGGCAGCCCTTGGCTGTGCTCCCCCTCCTTGCCTTGCCTGACTGAGTTATTTATAGACAAACAAAGACCTTTCCCCCATAGAGCCCATATCCTCCCAAATCCCCTCAAATGGATTGTTGCTGCAGCAGCCACAGAGCTCTCAGCCACTCAGCAAACAAAACTGGATAGGATGGCTGTCATCAAAGCATCCTGGACTGAGTGTAATCAAGCCAAGTGTCAACTTAGAAGGGAGACTGGAGAACAGTTGTAAAAATGGGATATATATATATATATATATAGATTCACAGAGGGACCCATATACATACAGTGCCTTCAGAAAGTCTTCACACCTTGACTTGTTCCACACGTTGTTGTGTTACAGCCTGAATTTAGAATGGATTCAATTGAGATTGTGTCACTGCCTACACACAATACCGCATAATGTCCAAAAGTGGAATTATGTTTTTAGAAATGTTTACAAATGTATTAAAAATGAAAAGCTGAAATGTCTTGAGTCGATAAGTATTCAACCCCGTTGTTATGGCAAACCTAAAAAAAAAGTTCAGGAGTAAAAATGTGCTTAACAAGTCACATAATAAGTTGCATGGACTCACTCTGTGTGCAATAATAGTGCTTGATTTTTGAATTACTACCTCATCTCTGTACCGCACACATACAGAGTCGGTCCCTCAGTCGAGCAGGGAATTTCAAAAACAGATTCAACCACAAACACCAGAGAGGTTTTCCAATGCCTCGCAAAAAAGGGCACCTATTGGTAGATGAGTAAATGAAAGCTGAAAGTAAATATCCCTTTGAGCATGGTAAAGTTATTAATTACACTTCGGTTATTGCATCAATACACCAAGTCACTACAAAGATACAGGTGTCCTTCCTAACTCAGTTGCCGGAGACAAAGGAAACCACTCAGGGATTTCACCATGAGGCCAACGGTGACATTAAAATAGTTAAAATAGTTTAATGGCTGTGATAGGAGAAAACTGAGGATGGATCAACAACATGGTAGTTACTCCACAATACTAACCTAAATGACAGATTGAAAAGAAGGAAGCCTGTACAGCCTGTAAAAATATTCCAAAACATGCATCCTGTTTGCAATAAGGCACTAAAGTAAAACTGCAAAACATTTGGCAAAGAAATTAACTTTATGTTCTGAATACAAAGCGTTATGTTTGGTGCAAATAAAACACATCACTGAGTGCCACTCTTCATTTAATCAAGCATGGTGGTGGCTGCATCATGTTATGTGTATGCTTGTCATCGGCAAGGACTATTTTAGGATAAAAATAAATGGAATAGAGCCAAGCACAACAGCACATCAAAATCCTAGAAGAACGCTGGTTCAGTCTGCTTTCCAACAGACACTGAGCAGCAAATTCACCCTTCAGCAGGACAGGCCAAATATACACAGGAGTTGCTTGCCAAGATGACACCGAATGAAGTGGCTTTAGTTACAGTTTTGACTTAAATCAGCTTGAAGATCTATGGCAAGACTTGAAAATGGCTGTCTAGTCATGATCCACAACCAACTTGACAGAGCTTGACAAATTTAAAAAATAATAATGTGCAAATATAGTACAATCCAGGTGTTCAAAGTTCTTAGACACTTACCCAGAAAGAGTCACTGCTAAAGGTGCAAAGGTGTGAATACGTATTTAATTTTCAATAAATTGTGCAAAAATGTCTAAAAAAAACATGTTGTTTTCACTGTCATTATGGGGTATTCTGTGTAGATGGGTGAGAAATCTATTGAATCCAATTTGAATTCAGGCTTAAACCAAATGTGGAGAGGTATAAATACTTTGAGTCATAAGTGCTTACAGTGTTCAGACACAAAACACACACACGCAGACAAACACACACAGAGCCATGTAAAGCCAGACACATTATAAAAGCATGAACACACACAGACGAGCACACATATGCACATTGCACACACATGGACTCTTAAATTGGGCATACACGCGTGTACAATTGAGAAACAGCATGTGTGTTGACACATGGAGATGTATGTAAAAAAAAAAAAAATCAACCACGCAACTAATGAAGAATGGCTGTGACTGCCAGTTAGTTACATACATAGCCTAATCACACACACAGGGTGTTTGCAGACTAATCAGCAATATTATAGATGATTAATTATGTCAGACAGCAGTTGTATGTGTGTCTGTATGCGTGTGTTTGGCTGGCAGCACAGCACTGTGAGCTTTGAATATCTAGGACAGCAAGGTTCACTGACGGTTAAACAGTCCTGACACACACACACCCGCCCCTAGTCCTGTCACAGTGACTTAACTGGAACTATCTTCATCATCACCATTTATGTGTATGTGTGTCTGCGTGCATGCTTGTGAGGGTACGTGGGTTATCCTACCTGGTCAGAGACGTTGTACCAGCTGTAGTTGAAGGGGCTGGGCCGGTCCTCTGGAGAAAGAGCCACCACCACCAGGTTGTAGCAGGCCCTGGACATGTAGAGCAGGATGACTGCAGCCCCGATGGCTGTAGCCTGGCACACTGACGTACCCTACAGGGAGAGGTAGGAAGGAGGGAGAGGGGAGAAAGAGAGAGAAGTATAGTGAGTATTGTTCATGTACTGTATGTTACCCCTCTAGAGAAAAGTATGTACAGTTCCTTCAGAAAGTATTCCTACCCCTTGACTTATTCCAAATATTGTTGTGTTACAGTTGCAATTCAAAATGGATCACTTTTTTTGTATACCAATCTACATACAATAACCCATAATGACAAAGTGGAAAAAATGTTTTAGGAAATGTTTGCAAGTTTTTTTGCAAATTAAATACAGAAATATCTCATTTACATAAATATTTACACCCGAGTCAATACATTACAGCTGTGAGTCTTTCTGGGTGTCTCTAAGAGCTTTGCACACCTGGATTGTACAATATTTGCATATTATGCTTGAAAAAATTATTCAAGCTCTGTCAAGTTGGTTGTGGATCATTGCTAGACAGCCATTAAGTTTTGCCATAGAATCTCAAGCTGATTTAAGTCAAAACTGTAACTAGGCCACTCAGGAACAATCCATATTGTCTTGGTAAGCAACTCCAGTGTATATTCGGCTTTGTGTTTCAGGTTATTATCTAGCTGAAAGGTGAATGTCTACCAGGGTCTGTTGGAAAGCAATTCTGAACTAAGTTTTCCTCTAGGATTTTGCCTTTGCTTAGCTCTATTCCGTTTCTTTTTATCAAAACAACTCCCTAGTCCTTGCCGATGACAAGCATACCCATAACAGGATGCAGCCACCACCATGCTTGAACATATGAAGAGTGGTACTCAGTGATGTGTTGTGTTTGCCCCAAACATAATGCATTGATTAAAGACAAAGTTGATTTCTTTGCCACATTTTTTGAAGTTTTACTTTATTGCCTTAATGCAAACAGGATGCATATTTTGGAATATTTTTATTCTGTACATGCTTCCTTCTTTTCACTCTGTCATATAGGTTAGTATTGAGGTGTAACTACAATGTTGTTGTTGACCAAACATAATCGCAAGGTGTGCTTTCGCCGTAAAGTATTTTTTAAATCTGACACAGCGGTTGCATTGAACTCCGTATCTGTTTTAAAGTCACCATTCGCCACATGGTGAAATCTGGTGGTTTCTTTCCTCTCCGGCAACTGAGTTAGGAAGAACGCCTGTATCTTTGTAGTGACTCAGTGTATTGATAAACTATCCAAAGTGTAATTAATAACTTTACCATGATCAAAGGGATATTCAATGTCTGCTTTTAAATACCCTTCAACCAATAGGTGCCCTTTGTGAGGCATTGGAAAACCTCCATGGGCTTTGGGATTGAATCTGTGTTTGAAATGGACTGCTTGACTGAGAGACCTTACAGATAATTGTATGTGTGGGGTACTGAGATGAGGTAGTCATTCAAAATCATGTTAAACACTATTATTGCACACAGTGTGAGTCCATGCAACTTATTATGTGACCTGTTAAGCAAAATGTTTACTCCTGAATTTATTTAGGCTTGCCATAACAAAGGGGTTGAATACTTATCGACTCAAGACATTTCAGCTTTTCATTTTTAATACATTTCTAAAAACACAATAGCACTTTGACATTACGGGATATTGTGTGTAGACCAGTGACACAATCTCAATCTAATCCCTTTTAAAAGCAGGTTGTAACACAAACAAAATGTGGAAATAGTCAAGGGGTGTGAATACTTTCTGGGGAGAATGACTGTCCCCTTTACTTGAAGCATGGATAGGGTTCAAGGTTGATCGCGGGAATGCAGGCATTGTTAGCAGAAAATAGGATCCCCCATTATAGTGAATGGAAAAATGGAAAGCTTCATGTTTAATCTTTGTGTAAAAAATGTATTAACACAACCGTTCAAAAGTTTGAGGTCACTTAGAAATATCCTTGTTTTCCATGAAAACATACATGAAATTAGTTGAAAAATGAATAGGAAATAGTCAAGATGTTGACAAGGTTATAAATAATGATTTTTAATTTAAATACTAAATGTCCTTCAAACTTGCTTTCATTAAAGAATCCTCCATTTGCAGCAATTACAGCCTCACAGACCTTTGGCAATCAAGTTGTCAATTTGTTGAGGAAATCTGAAGAAATTTCACCCCATTCTTCCTGAAGCACCTCCCACAAGTTGGATTGGCTTGATGGGCACTTCTTACATAACATACGGTCAAGCTGCTCCCACAACAGCTCAACAGGGTTGAGATCCGGTGACTGTGCTGGCCACGCCATTATAGACAGAATACCAGCTGACTACTTCTTCCCTAAATACTTGTTGCATAGTTTGGAGCTGTGCTTTGGGTCATTGTCCTGTTGTAGGAGGAAATTGGCTCCAATTAAGCACTGTCCACAGGTTATGGCATGGCGTTGCAAAATGGAGTGACAGCCATCCTTCTTCAATATCACTTTTAACCTGTACAAATCTCCCACTTTACCACCACCAAAGCACCATCACATCACATTGCCTCCACCATCTTTTCATTTTTTGTCTCACGAATGTTGTTCTTTGTGATCCAAACACCTCAAACTTAGATTTGTCTGTCCATAACACTTTTTTTCCAATCTTCCTCTGTCCAGTGTCTGTGTTCTTTCGCCCATCTTAATCTATTATTTTTTGTGGCCAGTCTGAGATATGGCCTTTTCTTTACAACTCTGACTAGAAGGCCAGCATCCCGGAGTCGCCTCTTCACTGTCGACGTTGAGACTGGTGTTTTGCAGGTACTAAACTCAGCAAAAAAAGAAACATCCCTTATTCAGGACCCTGTCTTTCAAAAATAATTTGTAAAATCCAAATAACTTCACAGATCTTCATTGTAAAAGGTTTAAGCACTGTTTCCCATGCTTGTTCAATGAACCATACACAATTAATGAACATGCACCTGTGGAACGGTAGTTAATACACTAACAGCTTAAAGACGCTAAGCAATTAAGGTCACAGTTATGAAAACTTAGGACACTAAAGAGACCCTTCTACTGACTGAAAAATAACAAAAGAAAGATGCACAGGGTCCCTGCTCATCTGCGTGAACATGTCTGAGGAATGCTGTAAGGAGGCGTGAGGACTGCAGATGTGGCCAGTCCGTACTGTGAGACGCCTAAGACAGCGCTACAGCTGATCGTCCTCACAGGGGCAGACATGTGACAACACCTGCACAGGATCGGTACATCTGAACAGCACACCTGCGGGACAGGTACAGGATGGCAACAACAACTGCCCGAGCTACATTAGGAACGCACAATCCCCCTATCAGTGCTCAGACTGTCCGCAATAGGCTGAGAGAGGCTGGACAGAGCTTGTAGGCCTGTTGTAAAGGCAGGTCCTCAGCAGACATCACCGGCAACAACGTCGCCTATGGGCACAAACCCACCGTCGCTGGACCAGACAGGACTGGCAAAAAGTGCTCTTCACTGACAAGTCAAGGTTTTGTCTCACCTGGGGTGATGGTCGTATTGGCGTTTATCGTCGAAGGAATGAGCGTTACACCGAGACCTGTACTCTTGTGCGGGATCGATTTGGAGGTGGAGGGTCCGTCATGGTCTGGGGCAGTGTGTCACAGCATCATCGGACTGAGCTTGTTGTCATTGCAGGCAATGTCAACGCTGTGCGTTACAAGGAGTGTGGTACCCTTCCTGCAGGCTCATCCTGACATGACACTCCACCATGACAATGCCACCAGCCATACTGCTTGTTCTGTGTGTGACTTCCTGCAAGTGTGTGATTTCCTGCAAGTGTGTGATTTCCTGCAAGACAAGAATGTCAGTGTTCTGCCATGGCCAGCGAAGAGGTCGGATCTCAATCCCATTGAGCACGTCTAGGACCTGTTGGATCGGAGGGTGAGGGCTAGAGCCATTTCCCCCAGAAATGTCTGGGAACTTGCAGGTGCCTTGGTGGAAGAGTGGGGTAACATCTCACAGCAAGAACTGTCAAATCTGGTGCAGTCCATGAGGAGGAGATGAACAGCAGTACTTAATGCAGCGAGTGGCCACACCAGATACTGACTGTAATTTTTTATTTGGACCCCCCCCTTTTGTTCAGGGACAAAATATTACATTTCTGTTAGTCACATGTCTGTGGAACTTGTTCAGTTTATGACTCAGTTGATGAATCTTGTTGTGTTCATACAAATATTTACACATGTTAAGTTTGCTGAAAATAAACAGTTGACAGTGAGAGGACGTTTCTTTTTTTGCTGAGTTTATTTCGCTGCCAGTTGAGGACTTGTGAGGCGACTGTTTCTCAAACTAGACACTAATGTACTTGCCCCCTTGCTCAGTTGTGCACCGGGGCCTTCCACTCCACTTTCTGTTCTGGTTATAGCCCGTTTGCGCTGTTCTGTGATAGGAGTAGTACACAGCGTTGTACAAGATCTTCAGTTTTTTGGCAATTTCTCACATGAAATACCCTTCATTTCTCAGAACAAGAATAGACTGACGAGTTTCAGAAGAAAGGTGTTTGTTTCTGGCCATGTTGAGCCTGTAATCAAACCCACAAATGCTGATGCTCCAGATACTCAACTAGTCTAAAGAAGGCCAGTTTTATCTTTAATCGGAACAACAGTTTTCAGCTGTGCTAACATAATTGTAAAAGGGTTTTCTAATGATCAATTGGCCTTTTAAAATTATAAACTTAGATTAGCTTTTTTTTTTTTAATTCACCTTTATTTAACCAGGTAGGCCAGTTGAGAACAAATTCTCATTTACAACTGCGAACTGGCCAAGATAAAGCAAAGCAGTTCGACAAAAACAACAGTTACACATGGGATAAACAAACGTACAGTCAATAACACAATAGAAAAATCTGTATACAGTGTGTGCAAATGAAATAAGGAGGTAAGGCAATAAATAGGCCAATAGCGGTGAAGTTATTATAATTTAGCAATTTACATTAGAGTGATATGTGCAGTTGAGGATGTGCAAGCAGAAATACTGGTGTGCAAAAGAGTAGGAAAAACAAAAATAAATATGGGAATGAGGTAGGTAGTTGGTTGGATGGGCTATTTACAGATGGCTGTGTACAGCTGCAGCAATCAGTAAGCTGCTCTGACAGGTGACGCTTAAAGTTAGTGAGGGAGATATGAGTCTCCAACTTCAGTGATTTTTGCAATTCATTCCAGTCATTGGCAGCAGACAACTGGAAGGAAAGGCGGCCCAAGGGGGTGTTGGCTTTGGGGGTGACCAGTGAAATACATCTGCTGGAGCGCGTGCTACTGGTGGGTGTTGCTATGGTGACCAGTGAACTGAGATAAGGCAGAGCTTTACCTAGCAAAGACTTACAGATGACCTGGAGCCAGTGGGTTTGGCGACGAATATGTAGCGAGGACCAGCCAACGAGAAAATACAGGTCTCAGTGGTGGGTAGTATATGGGGCTTTGGTGACAAAACGGATGGCACTGTGATAGACTGCATCCAATTTGCTGAGTAGAGTGTTGGAGGATATTTTGTAGATGACATCGCCAAAGTCAAGGATCGGAAGGATAGTCAGTATGGGTATGAGGGTATGTTTGGCAGCATGAGTGAAGGAGGCTTTGTTGTGAAATAGGAAGCCGATTCTAGATTTAATTTGGGATTGGATATGCTTCATGTGAGTCTGGAAGGGAAGTTCAGTCTCTTTTACCAGACACATAGAATATGTGGACAACTACAAACACCGAAGTCAGAACCGTCCAGAGTAGTGATGCTAGACGGGTGGGCGGGTGCGGGCAGTGATCTGTTGAAGAACATGCATTTAGTTTTACTTGCATTTAAGAGCAGTCGGAGGCTAAGGAATGAGTGTTGAATGGCATTGAAGCTCGTCTGGAGGTAAGTTAACACAGTGTCCAAGGCAAAGTCTAGCTTTTTCAAACAGACATTTGCATCCTGTAGCACAAACGCCAAGAAGTTCTGGGACACTGTAAAGTCCATGGAGAATAAGAGCACCTCCTCCCAGCTGCCCACTGCACTGAGGCTAGGAAACACTGTCACCACCGATAAATATACGATCATCGAGAATTTCAATAAGCATTTTTCTACGGCTGGCCATGCAGGATGCAAATTTCTGTTTGAAAAAGCGAGACTTTGCTTTCCTAACTGCCTGTGTATATTGGTTTCCTAATTTCACTGAAAAGTTGCATATCGCAGGGGAAATTCAATGCTAATGTAGTACGCCACAGGATGTTTTTGGGCTGTTCGAGGGCAGTCAAGTCTGGAGTGAACCAAGGGCTATATCTGTTCTTAGTGCAAAATTTTTTGAATGGGGCATGCTTATTTAAGACGGTGAGGAACCCACTTTTAAAGAATAACCAGGCATCCTCAACTGACGGAATGAGGTCAATATCCTTCCAGGATAGCCGGGGCAGGTCAATTAGAAAGGCCTGCTCGCCTAAGTGGTTTAGGGAACGTTTGACAGTGATGAGGGGTGTTCGTTTGACCACGGACCCATTACAGACGCAGTCAATGAGGCAGTGACCGCTGAGATCCTGGTTGAAGACAGCAGAGGTGTATTTAGAGGGCATGTTGGTCAGGATGATTTCTATGAGGCTGCTCGCGTTCACGGATTTAGGGTTGTACCTGGTTCCTTGATAGTTTGTGTGAGATTGAGGGCATCTAGCTTAGATTGTAGGATGGCCGGGGTGTTAAGCATTTCCCAGTTTAGGTCACCTAACAGGGACTAGTCTCTCAGTCCCTGCCACTGAAAAAAATCCCCACAGCATGATCCTGCCAACACCCTGCTTCACCATAGGGACTGTGCCAGGTTTCCTCCAGATGTGACGCTTGGCATTCAGGCCAAAGAGTTCCATCTAGGTTTCATCAGACCAAAGAATCTTGTTTCTCATAGTCAGAGTCCTTTAGGTGCCTTTTGGCAAACTCCAAGCAGGCTGTCATGTGCTTTTTACTAAATACATTTTAGAATAAGGCTGTAACGTAACAAATTTAGAAAAAGTGAAGGGGTCTGAATACTTTCTGAATGCGCTGTATATATGGTCATTTTTAGATATACAGGGTAAAGTTGATAATTTTATAATGAAGACAGCAATCACTTTTGCGAGGCACACTGCTAGGACTAGGACTCTTGGAAGATTAGTCCAAATGGGGACTAAAAGAGATCCAAATCAAATCAAACACCGCATGGCCAAAGTGAGAGGAAAAGATAAGATCATTACATAAAAACTTCAACACCATTTGATTTTGAGATGGCGGTGAAATCCAAAAGTTGTGCTATACACACATAGGCTACGTCATAGCTAATTTGTAAACGGCAAGTATTGACACATTACTAGCTAAAACACAGAATCAAAGTCGGGAAACAAAAAAACATAGGCTACATTATCCCCCCTCTAATCTGATAGTGGTGAGTTACCCACCCACACACGCTCAGACAGATCCAGCTCAGAGGCGCAGCTTGAGCTCCATCAGCAGCAGTTTTTCATTTAGAATGGAAAATTGTGTTTATGCAACAAAATGTTAGAGCATCAATTCATTCTTTAATCAAACTGAATCACACAGAATAATTTCAAACTAAAAAGTATCATTCCTGAGGTTTGATTTGAGTAGGGCAATCTATAAGCACAGACAAATGATTTTGAGGATCTGAAAGGATTAGGTATCGAGGAATGGTCTAAGATCCCTACCAATGTGTTCTTCAACTCATAAAACATTTTCGAAAAAAGCTCAGGGTTTCAAAAATTTTGACCACTATCTTTTTTAAATGTTTGTTTTATATTACTTGTTAAACTAAATATATTTCTCTGAGCAATTGTATTAGTATAACCCCATTTGTTTTGCATAAAATATAGCTCATTATTTGAATTATTTATTTTATACAGTCATTTTTGCTCATCTTTATCAATGGTGTCAATCATTTCAGACCCCACTGCCTTCAGAAAGTATTCACACCCCTGGACTTTTTCCCATATTTTGTTGTGTTACAGCCTGAATTTAAAAAATAAAAAATAAAAAGATTTGTCACTGGCCTACACACCCCATAATATCAAAGTATAATTATGTTTTTCAACATTTTTACAAATTAATAGAAACATTTAAGCTGAAATGTCTTAAGTCAATAAGTATTCAACCCCTTTGTTATGGCAAGCCTAAATAAGTTCAGAAGTAAATATTTGCTTAATAAATCACATAAGTTGCATGACTCATTCCGTGTTCAATAATAGTGGTTAACATGATTTTTTAATAACTACCCCATCTCTGTACCCCACACACAATTATCTGTAAGGTCCCGCTATCGAGTAGTGAATTTCAAGCACAGATTCAAGCACAAAGACCAGGGAGGTTTTTCAAAGCCTCGCAAAGAAGGGCACGACTGGTAGATGTGTAAAACACGGATCCTGAATATCCCTTTGGGCATGGAAAAGTTACTAATTTAGGCTTTGGATGCACCCAGTCACTACAAAGATACAGGCATCCTTATTAACTCAGTTGCCAGAGAGAATAAATTAGCAAACACATCACTGAGTACCACTCTTCAAGTATGGTGGTGGCTGCCTCATGTTATGGGTTTGCTTGTCATCGGCTAAGACTAGGGATTTAAACCATTTTTTTTTTTTAATAAATGGAATACGCACAGGCAAAATCATAGAGGAAAACCTGATTCAGTCTGCTTTCCAACATACACTGGAGACAAATTCACATTTCAACAGGACAATAACCTAAAACACAAGGCCAAATATACACTGGAGTTGCTTACTAAGATGACATTGAATGTTCCTGAGTGGCCTAGTTACAGTTTTGAATTAAATCAGCTTGAAAATCTATGGCAAGTCTTGAAATTGGCTGACTAGCAATGATCAAGAAGCAACTTGACAGGGCTTGAATAATTTTTAAAACAATATTGGCCAAATATTGTACACTCTAGGTGTGCAAAGCTCTTAAAGACTTGCCCAAAATGACTCACAGCTGTAATCACCGCCAAAGGTGCTTCTGCAAAGTACTAACTTAGAAATACCTTTCTAATTGTGATATTTATGCATTTCATTTTCAATAAATTAGGAAACATTTCTAAAAATATTTTCACTTTGTCATTATGGGATATTGTGTGGAGATGGGTAAGAAAGAAATCTATTTAATCCATTTTGAATTGAGGCTGTAACACAATACGGAATAAATCCAGGGGTATTAATACTTTCTGAAAGCACTGTATGCATGTATGGGGTAACGGCATGAACAAACAGGACACGGTTCAATACCAATCAGATACTTATTGTCTATCTACCTGGCTACAAAATCAACAACTTTTACAGTTGCTAGTATTTAATCCCTGCTTGCAAACCCAATTTGATAAAGATTAAACATTTAATAATTAATTGATTGGTTAAGTGACTGATTTGTTAGTTGGTTGATTGGTTAAGTGGCTGATTGGTTGACTGATTAAATTATGTATTAGTTCATTTGTTGATGGGACTAAATGACTGATTGAGGACGGTCCAGTACCTTGGACTCGAGGTAGACGTTGGCAGAGGACATCTTGGCGATCTTGAAAATGCACACGGCCAGCGAGACGGCGCAGAGTACGAAGAGACTGTCATTGACCAGCACCCGGGCCAGCACCACCTGCCTCACCTCTGCCTCGCCCACGTCGCCCCCAATGCCACCCTGCACCAGCATGGCGCATGTTAGGTTCACCACGAGGAAGAAAAGGCTGGAAAAGATGAACGCCAAGCGAATGGGCACCCTGTGCAAAAAAACACACAATTATAGGTGGTACGACAAAATATTTAATTGTTGTACTGGTAAGACTTCCCTGTAGCATTGTTTCCTGATCGTAGATTCGTTAGTGTCACACCAAAGAGTTCAAAATATCTGACCCATATTACCGGGGAAATAGTTTTTTTTTTTCCATCCTGTCGTGGGTCATAAAACTACATGCAGGGCACATTTGTTTTACAACTTGTTTAGTCATGTTTGGTTTCCTGATTAGCAAGCTTGCTAACAACCTGGTAACTTCAGTATATCCAAACACTTGGAGGGACAGAAATAAAGGAAGGGATAACTTCCTCAGGAGAGATGTATTTTTTACTTTATTATTTACTTATTTTACGAGGTAAGTCCGTTAAGAACAAATTCTTATTTTCAACAATGGCCTAGGAACGGTGGGTTAAATGCCTTCTTCAGTCTTGCATGTCGTCATCACAAACATGGCGCTCTTATAGACAGTGTACATTTTTCAATGCCACACCACAATATAAAAATAGTGCTTTTAGTTAATGTAGAAACCTAATATTCCACAAATTATTTTAATTTCAACGACAGGTATTTATTTGTACCAACATTTTAGCTTTTTATAATAAGCTAATGTATTGACAGGGTTACACATGAGTTTCTAGGGCACAGCATGTGCTTTAGAAGTAGCTACAATTAATACAGGCTGTATTTCAATCGATTTTGGGAGCACCAGCGCTATCAATTAATGTTTTTTAATTAGAGCCCTTTACACACAACATTACAATAATTCTACACAACAATAAATTGACCATAAGCTTGAAATACCCCAAACCCATCCTACTGCACTGGCTCACTCAATCTTCACAGTTCCCCCTCTCTCTTTATCTCCTAACTCTTCTCCACTCTTCCTTTAGACCCTCCCCCCTTGCAGGATGTGTGTGTGTATTTGTGTATTAGTGTGGGTGTGTGTGCCGTTGTGTGTGTGAGTGAGTGAGTGAGTGAGTGAGTGAGTGAGTGAGTGAGTGAGTGAGTGAGTGAGTGAGTGAGTGAGTGAGTGAGTGAGTGAGTGAGTGAGTGAGTGAGTGAGTGAGTGAGTGAGTGAGTGAGTGAGTGAGTGAGTGAGTGAGTGAGTGAGTGAGTGAGTGAGTGAGTGAGTGAGTGAGTGAGTGAGGCGGGGGATTGCAGAGTACTGGGATGGAAAGGGGGGGAGGAGTTTGTGTGGTGGATTTGGGGATTTGAGCTCACAGCTTTTCACTCCGCATCAGACATTAAATCGGCTGATCAAAGTGCTTATTAGTCCAGAAATTTGGACCCCACCTTCCCTGTCCACATCAAAAAGCCCAGGGTGGAGACAGCTTAGACGATGCTCAGGGGGCATAATTAGATTTCATCAAGGTTATCGGGCACTCTGTTCCAATGTATCTACAATAATACCCTTCAGTCATACAGTAGAAGCCAGAGTCATAGATACTGTACACACAGAGCTTGGCCAACTTGGTTTTGTATCTAGGGCTTGGAGTATCTGAACAAGAGCCATGTTGGCACCAAAGGTTTGAAAGATCCCATTCTAGTAAGAATGTATTAGAATGTTATGTTAGTCCCATAGAGTGATTTGCAATTGGCAGAAACGGTAGCAACTGCAATGCATCTACCTTTTTTCAATATTAGTAACAGATTTTGGGAGGTTTCGAGGGGGTTTGACAAGGTCCCACATAAGACTTAACTGTGGTGTGTCGCTTCAAACGACCATTGCATTTCAACTCTAATTTCTTTTTCCCCAAAAAACATCCCTTCTATTACACCAGCTTTGATTTGAGTTATTGGAGATTTGATGCCCTCCTGCCCTACATCCTCTCCCATTCTTTGTCCCTCGACCCACCCCACCCATCAAAAACACAGTTAGACTAACCCAGATACTGACTCAGCAGAATTCCACTTACCTGTATTTGTTAAGCTCCGGAGAATATTTCGCATTGGCTTTAAACATTATCTGGGGAGACAGAATGGGAGGGGGGAGGGACACATTGTTATTGACTGGCCGATATGTGGTGGAAGCAGTCTGACTCAAAATGGCCACCAATGTGAATCACAAAGATGGATGCTGGGCTGGTGGGCTCAATGACTCTGTATATATGAATGGACAAAGCCATCGATCACGTGACACCATTTGTTCCTATGTGAATACCCAATAGTGCATTTGAAGGCCAGGAAGTTTCTTAAGATGGCCTGGGAGATTTATGTAGACATAACATGCTCAGTTTGAGCAAGCTCAGTGCTGCGCCCTTTCATTGAGTATCTCAAGGTGAAGGCCAAATGGGTACTGCAGGCTGCCATTAGCAACTAAATTACCCCAATAACTTTTTCTGTGTGCAATTTTTAAATATGTTCAAGGACATACAACTGGTGTAATATAAGTAATTATTGGTACCATGATTGTCTTCCAAATTTGTGGGATCCTGTTTTCTGCAAACAATCCCTGCAGTACTGCGGTCGGCCTTGAACTTCGTGGCTTCAATGAGAAGGGGCAGTCGTTGTCCCCTAAGTGGGGTGCACACTTTGGTTGTGTACGAAAGGGGGTAAAATATTAAGCGGTGTATACATGCAATCTGTATCAGGTCTTCAAAGGACTTTTCACACTACTGAGTCGAACAGAGCTGACTCCAACCAAGCTGTACTGAGCCGGAATGATTACGCATTCATCGTGGTTGCTGGTTGCTGACAATGTGAAAAGAAAATATCCGAACCAATTCAGTTTGGGATGGCACAATAGTGTGAAAAGGGTCTAATTCTGTGGACAAAGGAAACCAACTGTTCGGCAACATCTGCGGACCAACTGTCTGGATGTCGGGGGACGCTGGCACCGATGGGGTTAAGGTCTCTGCTGACAATGCCTTGGCGGTCTGCCACAGAGGCTTGATGAAAAATTACCAGTCAGCGTCTATAAGCAAGGTTGTGCCCAGATAGACCTCAAATCTGGGCTAAATCTTTGGGGCTGGCTGGTAGCCAGATGAAGAGTGGGGGGGGATCAGCAGGGGATACAGACTCTCCTCTTCCCCCCACCCCTGAACCGCTGTGTCCCTTCCCTTCTTTCTAATCCTTATTGATGAAGCAGTCCCTGAGCAAAAGGAGTGGAAGCACAGACAGAGCCATCATAGGGCCTACACACCATTATACACAGCAGTTTCCACACCATGAGGATAAGTTATCAGTAACACTAATAGAGAGACGCAGAGAGAGAGAGAAGCAGAGAGAGAGAGAAAGAGAGAGAGAGAGAAGCAGAGAGAGAGAGAAGCAGAGAGAGAGAGAAGCAGAGAGAGAGAGAGAGAGAAGCAGAGAGAGAGAGAAAGAGAGAGAGAGAGAAGCAGAGAGAAAGAGAGGCAGAGAGAAAGAGAGAGAGAAGCAGAGAGAAAGAGAGGCAGAGAGAAAGAGAGAGAGAAGCAGAGAGAAAGAGGCAGAGAGAAAGAGAGAGAGAAGCAGAGAGAAAGAGGCAGAGAGAAAGAGAGAGAGAAGCAGAGAGAAAGAGGCAGAGAGAAAGAGAGAGAGAGGCAGAGAGAGAAGCAGAGAGAAAGAGAGACTTACATGACAAGTAATTTTTCCAACAATTGTTTACAGACAGATTATTTCACTAATAATTCACTGCACAATTCCAGTGGGTCAGAAGTTTACATACACTAAATTGACTGTGCCTTTAAACAGCTTGGAAAATTCCAGAAAATGAAACCATGGCTTTAGAAGCTTCTGAAAGACTAATTGACATCATTTGAGTCAATTGGAGGTCTACCTGTGGATGTATTTCAAGGCCTACCTTCAAACTCAGTGCCTCTTTGCTTGACATCATGGGAAAATCAAAAGATCGTACTTTTTGGTCTGGTCTGATGAAACAAAAATACAACTGTTTGGCCATAATGACCAAATCAAATAAAAGTTTATTTGTCATGTGCGCCGAATACAACAGGTGTAGACCAGACCTTACAGTGAAATGCTTACTTACAGGCTCTAACCAATAGTGCAAAAAAAGTATAAGGTGAACAATAGGTAGGTAAAAAAATAAAACAGTAAAAAGACAGGCTACATACAGTAGCAAAAATTAGGAAAATTGTGTGGATATATTGAAGCAACAACTCAAGACATCAGTCAGGAAGTTAAAGCTTAGTTGCAAATGGGTCTTCCAAATGGACAATGACCCCAAGCATACTTCCAAAGTTGTGGCAAACTGGCTTAAGGACAACAAAGTCAACGTATTGGAGTGGCCATCACAAAGCCCTGACCTCAATCCTATAGAAAATGAGTGGGCAGAACTGAAAAAGCGTGTGCGAGCATGGAGGCCTTACAAACCTGACTCAGTTACACCAGCTCAGTCAGGAGGAATAGGCCAAAATTCACCAAAATTATTGTGGGAAGCTTGTGGAAGGCTACCCAAAACGTTTGACCCAAGTTAAACAATTTGAAGGCAATGCTACCAAATACTAATTGAGTGTATGTAAACTTCTGACCCACTGGGAATGTAATTAAATAAATAAAAGCTGAAATAAATCATTCTCTCTACTATTATTCTGACATTTCACATTCTTAAAATGAAGTGGTGATCCTAACAGACCTAAGGACAGGGAATGTTTTACTAGGATTACATTTTTTATTTCACCTTTATTTAACCAGGTAGGCTAGTTGAGAACAAGTTCTCATTTGCAACTGCGACCTGGCCAAGATAAAGCATAGCAGTGTGAACAGACAACAGAGTTGCACATGGAGTAAACAATTAACAAGTCAATAACACAGTAGGAAAAAAAGTCTATATACATTGTGTGCAAAAGGCATGAGGAGGTAGGCGAATAATTACAATTTTGCAGATTAACACTGGAGTGATAAATTATCAGATGGTCATGTACAGGTAGAGATATTGGTGTGCAAAAGAGCAGAAAAGTAAATAAATATAAACAGTATGGGGATGAGGTAGGTAAATTGGGTGGGCTATTTACCGATGGACTATGTACAGCTGCAGCAATCGGTTAGCTGCTCAGATAGCAGATGTTTGAAGTTGGTGAGGGAGATAAGTCTCCCAACTTCAGCAATTCGTCAAATGTCAGGAATTGAGAAAAACTGAGTTTAAATGTATTTGGCTAAGGTGTATGTAAATTTCCGACTTCAACTGTATGTGTCTGAGATGGTTAGTAATGATGTGGGGGCTGTGAATTGGCAAAGCGGGTGGGGTTATATCCTGCCTGGTTGGCCCTGTCCGGGGGTATCGTCGGACGGGGCCACAGTGTCTCCCGACCCCTCCCATCTCAGCCTCCAATATTTATGCTGCAACAGTTTGTGTGTCGGGGGCTAGGATCAGTCTGTTATATCTGGAGTATTTCTCCTGTCTTATCCGGTGTCCTATGTGAATTTAAGTATGCTCCCTCTAAGGCTCTCTCTTTCTCTCTTCTCTCGGAGGACCTGAGCCCTAGGACCATGCCTCAGGACTATCTGGCCCGATGACTCCTTGCTGTCCCCAGTCCACCTGGTTGTGCTGCTGCTCCAGTTTCTACTGTTCTGCCTGTGGCTATGGAACCCTGACCTGTTCACCGGACGTGCTACCTTGTCCCGGACCTGCTGTTTTCGACTCGCTCTACCACACTTGCTTCTACATCTGCATTGCTTGCTGTTTGGATTTTTAGGCTGGGCTTCTGTATAGCACTTTGTGACATCGGCTGATGTAAAAAGGGCTTTATTAACAAATGTGATTGATTGATAGATAACATGTGCCATGTGGGTCGTCCTTGTCATTGAGGCTGTGGACAGCTGAGTGAATGCCTTAATATATGTTTGACACATTGTGCTGGTCCCTTGAGTGAATCAACAGCCATCTCTCATCTAGAATCATAGCAGGCCACACACACAGGGCTTCAATATTCACACATACACACCACACAAATATATACACACACCACCTGCTCTGTGTGAGCTTCTGTATCCACCACACTGGAAGTGTAAAACAAACAAAAGGCACATACAGGCTCTCCCTTAACAACACTCCATTTGCATCTGATTGCTATTCCCCGCACTACTTGTTGACAGCTTCACAAGCACTCAGCTCTTGTTATTGTGTTTTCGTTTGTGTTTCTCTTGATAGTCAGCTCCATGCAAGGGACAATGATTTGAATTAGAATCTACAAATTGACTCTTAAAATGTGGGTTGGACCCACATTTATACACTGCTCAAAAAAATAAAAGGGAACAATACAATGTAACTCCAAGTCAATCACACTTCTGTGTTGCTTCCTAAGTGGACAGTTTGATTTCACAGATTGATAATAAATTTCACATGCTGTTGTGCAAATGGAATAGACAACAGGTGGAAATGATAGGCAACTATCAAGACACCCCCAATAAAGGAGTGGTTCTGCAGGTGGTGACCACAGACCACTTCTCAGTTACTATGCTTCCTGGCTGATGTTTTGGTCACTTTTGAATGCTGGCGGTGCTTTCACTCTAGTGGTAGCATGAGACGGAGTCTACAACCCACACAAGTGGCTCAGGTAGTGCAGCTCATCCAGGATGGCACATCAATGCGAGCTGTGGCAAAAAGGTTTGCTGTGTCTGTCAGCGTAGTGTCCAGAGCATGGAGGCGCTATCAGGAGACAGGCCAGTACATCAGGAGACGTGGAGGAGGAGGGCAACAACCCAGCAGCAGGACCGCTACCTCCGCCTTTGTGCAAGGAGGAGCACTGCCAGAGCCCTGCAAAATGACCTCCAGCAGGCCACAAATGTGCATGTGTCTGCTCAAACGGTCAGAAACAGACTCCATGAGGGCCCGACATCCAGGACGCAAAACACCATCCAGGACGTTTTTCATTTGCCAGAGAACACCAAGAGTGGCAAATTCGCCACTCGCGCCCTGTGCTCTTCACAGATGAAAGCAGGTTCACACTGAGCACATGTGACAGACGTGACAGTCTGGAGACGCCGTGGAGAACGTTCTGCTGCCTGCAACATCCTCCAGCATGACCGGTTTGGCGGTGGGTCAGTCATGGTGTGGGGTGGCATTTCTTTGGGGGGCCGCACAGCCCTCCATGTGCTCGCCAGAGGTAGCCTAACTGCCATTAGGTACCGGGATGAGATCCTCAGACCCCTTGTGAGACCATATGCTGGTGCAGTTGGCCCTGGGTTCCTCCTAATGCAAGACAATGCTAGACCTCATGTGGCTGGAGTGTGTCAGCAGTTCCTGCAAGAGGAAGGCATTGATGCTATGGACTGGCCCGCCCGTTCCCCAGACTTGAATCCAATTGAGCACATCTGGGACATCATGTCTCGCTCCATCCACCAACGCCACGTTGCACCACAGACTGTCCAGGAGTTGGCAGATGCTTTAGTCCAGGTCTGGGAGGAGATCCATCAGGAGACCATCCGCCACCGCATCAGGAGCATGCCCAGGCGTTGTAGCGAGGTCATACAGGCACGTGGAGGCCACACACACTACTGAGCCTCATTTTGACTTGTTAAGGACATTACATCAAAGTTGGATCAGCCTGTAGTGTGATTTTCCACTTTAATTTTGAGTGTGACTCCAAATCCAGACCTCCATGGGTTGATAAATTTGATTTCCATTGATCATTTTTGTGTGATTTTGTCGTCAGCACATTCAACTATATAAAGAAAAAAGTATTTAATAAGAATATTTAATTCATTCAGATCTAGGATGTGTTATTTTAGTGTTCCCTTTATTTTTTTGAGCAGTGTATTATAACACTTATAGGGGTGTCCAGTGTCCCCATTACTGTACTGATTTGTTATGGAAATGCCCAGCAACCCGAGAAGCTGAACTCCTCCAAAAGGAACCTCTATACTCTTTTTACACTACTAAGCCGAGCCAAACTATACTGCACTGATTTGCACACATCCACCATAGTTGCTGGAACCATGCAGGAAATGAGAATCTGAATCAAAAACATTGTGTTTTTTCACATTATTTGTAACTTATTTTGTACATAATGTTATTGCCACCGTGTCTTGTGACCGAAAAGAGCTTCTAGATATCAGGACAGCGATTACTCACCCCGTACCGGAGGAATACTTTTTCTTTAACGAGTCATTGTGTGCGGCACTAAGACCGCACACAATGAGCTGTTTTTGGGCAGAAGCAAACAGGAAAACGCTCATCCAGAG
Source organism: Oncorhynchus tshawytscha (assembly GCF_018296145.1). Classification (NCBI taxonomy): domain Eukaryota; kingdom Metazoa; phylum Chordata; class Actinopteri; order Salmoniformes; family Salmonidae; genus Oncorhynchus; species Oncorhynchus tshawytscha. The sequence goes on along the minus strand of NC_056452.1, from coordinate 10,269,003 downwards.
GCGGCGCTCCTAGTGGCCGGGGACTTAAATGCAGGGAAACTTAAACCAGTTTTACCAGCATATTAAATGTGCAACATGTGCACCAGTGCCTCAGTCACTAAGAAAGTGGTCAGATTAAGCAGATGCTAAGCTACAGGACTGTTTTGCTAGCACAGACTGGAATATGTTCCGAGATTCTCCCGATGGCATTGAGGAGTACACCACATCAGTCACTGGCTTCATCAGTAAGTGCATCGATGACATCATCCCCACAGTGACTGCACGTACAGTCAAGAACACTAATGTAACCTGCCTAAATGACTACCAACCCGTAGCACTCACGTCTGTAGCCATGAAGTGCTTTAAAAGGCTGGCCAGGGCGCACATCAACACCATTATCCTAGAAACCCTAGACCCAATCCAATTTGCATACCACCCCAACAGATCCACAGATGATGCTCTCTCTATTGCGTTCCACACTGCCCTTTCCCACCTGGACAAAAGGAACACCTATGTGAGAATGCTGTTAATTGACTACAACTCAGCGTTCAACACCATAGTGCCCTCACTAAGCTAAGGACCCTGGGACTAAACACCTCCCTCTGCAACTGGATCCTGGACTTCCTGACGGCCGCCCCCAAGTGGTAAGGGTCGGTAACAACACATCCGCCACGCTGATCCTCAACACAGGGGCCCCTCACGGGTGTGTGCTCTGTCCCCTCCTGTACTCCCTGTTCACTCATGACTGCATGGCCAGAAACGACTCCAACACCATCATCAACTTTGCTGATGACACAACATTGGTAGGCCTAATCACCGACAATGATGAGACAACCTATAGAGAGGTCAGAGACCTGCTCGTGTGGGGCCAGGACAACAACCTCTCCCTCAATGTGATCAAGACAAAGGAAATGATTGTGGACTACAGGAAAAGGAGGACCGAGCACGCCCCCATTCTCATTGACAGGGCTGTACAGAACTCTATACCAGGCCGTGTCGGAGGAAGGCCCTAAAACTAGTAAAAGACTCCAGCCACTCTAGTCAAAGACTGTTCTCTCTGCTATCGTACAGCAAGCAGTACCGGAACGGCAAGTCTAGGTCCAAAAGGCTTCTTAACGGCTTCTCACCCCCAAGCCATAAGACTCCTGAACAGCTAATCAAAGGGTTACTCAGATCCCTCTGCAGACACTTTAACTCTACTTACATATTACCTCAATTGCCTCGACTAACTGGTGACCCCGCACATTGACCGGTACTCACTGAATATAGCCTCACTATTGTTATTTTACTGCTGCTGTTGAAATATTTGTTACTTTGTTTTTATATTGTTTACTTAACATTTATTTTTTCTTAAAACGTCTTAAAGCATTGTTGGTTAAGGGCTTGTAAAGTAAGCATTTCACTGTAAGGACTACACCTGTTGTATTCTGCGCATGTCAAAATGGTACCACAAAGATGGTTTAAGGTACAGAAATCGGAGCATGTTGACATGAATGGGAATATCTGCTGTTTGAAACTATAGTCAATCCTCCACAGGAAACCTATTGAAATCATATAGTGTACATAAAGATAATAGAATAGACGTGACCATTTAAGTTGACATTCAACGTTTGGTGGACTGGCGGCCATCTTTGTGGTAGAAATCAATTTTCAAATGAAATAGTTTCAAAACCCTCACATTATGTAAAATAGAGTCTAAACTACAACATAATGCAAATAATGTTCATGCATTTTTAGATCGTCGTTCAAGGTGGGAAAAAATACAATGTATTAAACATTTTTTCAAGAAATTATGAAGTAGTTTGATATCAAACTAAACTTTTTATATATTTTCCTGTGATGAAGACATGGATGTCTCATGGTATGCAAACGTATTCAACTTTAATGTTTTGGCATTCAGGTCCAAAAATAACTTCTACAATGGGCAAATATGTAGGGAATGTTTCGTTCAAATCAAAAGGGGTGCTGACAAAAAGTGATTGAATTCAAATGGATTTACCCGGCACTGAAATCTAAACATCACCTGATGCTGACAGTTGTTTACTGGAGGGCATAGTTAGATGTTTATGCGACTGAGTCTAAATGTGGTCTGATAGACATACTTTGGAAACGACCAGGTTCAGAGTTTAATGAGCATGCAGTGTGTGTGTGTGTGTGTGTGTGTGTGTGTGTGTGTTTCTGCAACGTTGAATGGTTCAGAGAATATGTACCAGTTTATGTGTGTCTATGCGTGCATCTGAACGTTCCTCTTAGTGTGTGTATGTCAGTTAGTGTCAATGTGTTGAGGGGGTTGGGGGAAGGATTAACACCCGTGTAGTGGAATGAATGTCAGAAAATCTCTTGGTTTCCCAGCCTCTCCAGCCAGCCAGAGCCAACCATGCAGAAAGCCTAGTTGCTAATCTGATTGCAGACTAAGACTGGACTGTGCCAGACAGAGAGAGGGCTAAAGTAGAGGAGGCAGGCCAGGCGACAGAGCTGAGACAGGAGGATTAATAATTATTGCTTTTCTCATGTTTATATAAGCCTGGATGCCAGCTAGGTCAGAATCCTCACTGAAAATGGTTAATTATTCAATTTTGAGAGTGAAACAATTGCAAAAACAGAGCATTAATTTGTTTGTATTTTAGGGAAGAGCCAGACTGATACTAAATTCTAAGACTCCTAGGCTAGGACTACTCATCTACACAACTGGGTATTGGTTTGTTGCAGTAGACATTGTCTGTCTAACACTACATTCATTGAGGTGTCAATACATTCAGCAGTAACCTGATTTCTAGCATAGGTGGTCGGCTTTTTTACAATCAGAACTGAAACATGCTGCAAATAGATCATCGCTAAGCTACTAGAATGGTAGTGAGAAATATAACTTAAATGGGGTCATAAATGGACTGGGTGGGCATTGCGGTCAGGACTAGCAATCCCATGACGAGCTCACTCTTGAAAAATATATGTTTTATCTCAACTGGGCTAACTCAGATAAACAGAGAAAAAACTATATTAAACAGAGGTCAGGGAGAGAGACGTTAGAGAGATGTCAGGATTCAGGAATGTGTTCCAGTGCTAGAGGACCAGTGGACTGCCCACCTCACTGGATCAAGGTTGACATGTTTATGAACTTCCCTGGAAGCTAGACTATGGGGACTGACAGTCTAAAAATAGATAGTGGAAGATACTGTGTGTGTGTGTGTGTGTGTGTGTCATGCTGCAACCATAGAGATCCTATTCAATAATTCTAATTCCTAATTCTATACCTGCAACTAAGCAGTACCCGAACAACAACAGTTCAGTAGAGAGCCCAGTTATCTAGGTCTAGCTGTTGATATCACTCTGACTGGATCCAATCTGACAGCAGTGAAACACACAGCCCCTCTCCTGGGAAATGAAGAATTAATGTGGAGGAAGACAGACCACAATAAACAGTGAAACTGAGCTCTTGTTTGGCTGGAGGGTGGGTGTGTGAGCGTGTGTGTGCGTGCGTGCAAGTGTAATAATATATTGAAAAACAATCTGAAGATGTGTACCAGTTTGTGCATTTGTGTGTGTACATGTATGTGTTCCATGCTGCCCCTGCCTCCAGCTATCTATCCCCTGTACAGGACACACTGAGAACTCAAAGCGGACTACTCAACCTACCCCCACTATCCTGTAGCCTAAACACCCCTATGGAAACAGGACAGATTTCTCTTACATCTCAATTCTGAACTTGACTCTCCCATGTAAAATCAGACAGGTCATTGACCCATGAGCATGGATAGAGTCTCACACACACACTGCTTTTGTGCTAGTACCGAGAGAATAGAGAGTGTGGCCAAAAGCATTAACCTGTTACCTACATTTGAAAAGAGAAAATAAACAAGCTGCAGCCTGTTTGTGTGTGTGTGTGTATATATCTGGGGAGTGACAGACAGGAGTGTGTTTGTGCACACAAAATGTAAACACATGACTCCCATAAGCAGGTCAGTGAAACACACAACACTGTGTGTGTGTGTGTGTGTGTGTGTGTGTGTGTGAGTGAGTGAGTGAGTGAGTGAGTGAGAGGAGGGTGTGTGTGTTTGTTGTTTACTAGATCTGAATGTCAGCAGTGAATATAATGAAGCTTAAGCAATGTCCATACAGACATTTTCACTGTTAGGTGTCAAGCAAAGCACTTGAGAACTCACCACAAGCATACCAACGTTTTGGATGCCCCTCTCTCCTCATATATTTTTCTCTTAAGTTATTCTTAAAAGGGAAAATTCCCCACCATACACTATTTGGGGTGTTTTTTCCACTTTATGATTATGCACAATACCATTTTTTATTTGTATGATGTCAACGGTTGAATGAGCCTGCTGTCTGAAATATAAATTAATGGAGTCGTGTTTTGTTGTAATTATTGTGGTCTTTGTGTTTCGCTGACTGCATGATGACGCTAGCAGAGATTAGATATGGTTGTCTTTGTTCAACTGAGCCATTCAATCTGCCAGGATATTGCATGATATCTAGGTTGACTCATTTTCCATGGCTTTGTGAAGACTACAGCCTTACAGGAGCCCTACTTCCTTGTCCAATTGTCGATTTCTCAATAATTACAATGGTCGCTTCTGCTGATTACTTTTTCCAAGAAAAGCTGGAAAGAGGAATCTTTTACGTAGACATACACTCACAGGACAGTTTATAAGGTACACCTATCTAGTACCAGACTGGACCCCCATTTGCCTCCTGAAAAGCCTGAATTCTTCAGGGCATTCTACAAGGTGTCAGACACGTTCATTGCTCAATTGGTATCAAGGGACCACCGCCAATAGCCCGCCTGTCTGCTTACACAATTATTGCAATCTCCTTCGACCTCTCTAATCAACGAGCTGTTTTCGCCCACAGGACTACCGCTGACTGGATGTTTTTTTGCTTGTCACACCATTCTCAGTAAACACTAGACACTGTCATGTGTGAAAAGCCCAGGAGGTCAGGCCTCCTGAGTGGCGCAGTGGTCTAAGGCACTGGATTGCAGTGTTGCGGCGTCACTAAGCCTAGGGTTTGATCCCAAGCTGTGTTACAACTGTCTGTGACTGGTAGTCCCATTGGGCGACTTACAATTGGCCGAGCATCGTCCAGGTTAGGGGAGGGTTTGGCCAGGGGGCTTTACTTGGCTCATTGCAATCTAGCAACTTTTTGTGGTGGGCTGGGTGCCTGCAGGCTTGACTTCGGTTGTCAGTTGAACGGTGTTTCCTCCGACACATTGGTGCAGCTGGCTTCCAGGTTAAGCAGGTAGTTGTTAAGCGAGGTTTGGCGGTCATGTTTCAGAGGACGCATGACTTGACCTGTGCCTCTCCCGAGCTCATTGGGGAGTTGCAGTGATGAGACAAGATCACAATTGGATATCACAAAATTGGGGAGAAAAAGGGGGTAAAATCACAATACAAAATAATTAAAAAGCCCAGGAGGGCGACCGATTCTGAGATACTGGATACAGCTTGCCTGGCACTGACGATCATACCACGTTCAAAGTCGCTTAGGTCAATCATATTTCCCAATTCTAAATTTCAATAGAACAGTGTCTGCCTGCTTTATATAGCAAGCCACGGCCACGTGATTCACTGTCTGTAGGAGCGATCCATTTTCGTGAAGGAGGGGGTGTACCAAATGAATTGGCCGGTGAGTGTGGTGTGGTTTTCATACAAGCCCTTGCACACCGTTTTTAGTTTTTATCTGTATTGTTGTCCATCACTTGTTTTATTTGGTGCAAATAAATCAAATTACATTGAAGAGGAATTGAGACAGTGAGAACAAGAATTGCGAGACCAGCAAGCAGCGGCTCCTGATCCTGGAGAGCCAGTCAGACACTGACTGGTGGTGTCTATGCGGGTGCTGTCTAGCCATGCCAACAGAAGAGGAATGTCTGTGCTGCGACACATTTGATCGGGGACAGTTCTTACTGAGGGTCACTGCAGACCCCATGGTTCATGTGTGACAGACCATCGAAGTTCCGATGCACATATGGATAGAGGGGTACTGGAGACTTCTTCAGAACCTCCAAGATCAACTGGCGGCAGCAGCCTAGAACCAGCTGGACCAGGAGGACAAATGACAAACGAGTCCATTTTTTTTTGCTGTCGGTAGACATCTAGCAATATAAGTACTATTTTTTTACATGAGGCAGTATTGTTCAGTACAGTACAATTTCATGATCGATCCAGCCATAACGGGGCTTGCTAGTACAACTACAAGACAAGCTAGCCAGCTTTGTTTGCTATACCTAAAATGTATTGTAGCCTAACGTCATGGCTAGCTAGCCTCAGTGCATCTCATTAGGAGCAAAACTGGATACATTTTTGAAGGTGATGACAAATAGTGAAGGAATGACTTTGGCTTTATGACTCATATTAGCCTGAGTAACTATACCTGTGTGTTGTAGCCAGCTAGCTAACGTATGTCTGTGAGACGTCTCATTCTGCATCGTGCTGCTACAATAGGAATTCAGACAGCATTCTCTCAAACATTCTCCGCTTGGCGGCCTACAGATTCTTCTTGGGAGTTTGTTCTACTTGGGGAAAAGCTAGGCAGAGGACACCAAATCTCATTGCCTGCATTGTTGGGGCCATTTGAGCAATGAAAGGTCCCATAACAAATCGCCACTTGTATAAAAGTGATTCCAAACACCTCCCTACACCCCTCAAACACACCATATGCAAATTTGCTTTGTAAAACTGTCATATTTATTATAGGCGTTAGAAGTATATTTTTCTTCTACCTATATACAGTGCCTTCAGAAAGAATTTATACCCCTTGACTTATTCCACATTTTGTTATGTTACAGCACAGGTGTCAAACTCACGGAGGGCCGACTGTCCATGGGGTTTTCGCTTCTTCTTGTACTCCACTGTGTTACAGCCTGAATTCAAAATTGATTCAACATTTTTTTTTCTTACCCATCTCCTTCCTGAGCAGTATGATGGCTGCGTGGTCCCATGGTGTTTATTCTTGCGTACTATTGTTTGTACAGATGAATGTGGTACCTTCAAGCGTTTGGAAATGGCTCCCAAGGATGAACCAGACTTGGAGGTCTACAATTTTTTTCCTGAGGTCTTGGCTGATTTCTTTTGATTTTCCCATGATGTCAAGCAAAATTTGAAGGTAGGCCTTGAAATACATCCACAGGAACATCTCCAATTGACTCAAATTATGTCAATTAGCCTATCAGAAGCTACTAAAGCCATGGCATTTTCTGGAATTTTCCAAGCTGTTTAAAGGCACAGTCAACTTAGTGTATGTAAACTTCTGACCCATTGGAATTGTGACATGGTGAATAAGTGAAATAATCTATCTGTAAACAATTATAGGAAAAATGACTTGTGTCATGCACGAAGTAGATGTCCTAACCGACTTGCCAAAACTATAGTTTGTTCACAAGAAATTTGTGGAGTGGTTGAGAATGCTGTTCATGGACTACAGCTCAGCATTCAAAACCCTAGTACTCTCCAAGCTCATCCCTAAGCTAAGGACCCTGGGACTGAAAACCTCCCTATGCAACTGGATCCAGAACTTTCTGACGGGCCGCCCCCAGGTGATGAAGGTAGGCAACAACAAATCCGCCACACTGACCCTTAACACGGAGGCCTCCTCAGGGGTGGTGTTTAGTCATCTCCTGATCTCCCTGTTCACCCATGATTGCGTGGCCGGATGACTCCCAACACCAGGTTTGCAGATGGCACAATGTTGGTATGCCAGATTACCAATGACAATGAGACAGCATATAGGGAGGTCAGAGACCTGGCAGTGTGGTGCCAGGAGAACAACCTCTCCCTCAACGTAAGCAAGACAAAGGAGCTGATCATTGACTACAGGAAACAAAGGGCCGAGCACGCCTCCATTCACATCAACGCGGCTGTAGGAGAGCAAGTCAAGAGCTTCAAATTCCTCAATCATGGTCCACACACCAACACAGTCGTGAAGAGGGCACGACAATGCCTCTTCCCACTCAGGAGACCGAAGGGATTTGGCCCTCAGATCCTCCAGAGGTTTTACAGCTGTACTATTGAGATGATTGGCTGCATTACCGCTTGTTATGGCACCTGCTTGGCATTCAACCTCAAGGCGTTACAGAGTATAGTGCATACGGCCCAGTACATCACTGGGGCCGAGCTCACTGCCACCCAGAATATCCAAACCAGGCGGTGTCAGAGGAAGGCCCTAAATAAAAGTGTCAAAGACTCCAGCCATTCAAGTCATGGACTGTTCTCTCTGCTACTGCACGGCAAGCGGTACCGATGCACCAAGTCTGGAACCAAAAGTCATAAGAATGTCTTAATGTTAATATAGCTACCCAGACTATCTGTGTTGACCCTTTTTGCACTAAGTTTTTTGACTCAACACTGCTACTGTTTATTATCTGTCGCTCTTTTTTTAATCTTATTCCTAGGTACAGTATATGTACAGTGCATTCAGAGTATTCAGACCCCTTGACCCCACATTTTGTTGTTACAGCCCTATTCTAAAATTGATTAAATTGTGTTTTGTTCTGCATCAATCTACACACAATACCCCATAATGAAAAAGCAAAAACTGGTTTTTAAACATTTTTGCAAATGTATAAAAAAAAAACTGAGACATCAAATAAGAACATTTACTCAGTCGACTTGTTGAAGCACCTTTGGCAGCGATTACTGCCCCGAGCCTTATTGCATGTGACAATACAAGCTTGGCACATCTGTATTTGGGGAGTTTCTCCCATTCTTCTCTGCAGATCCTCTCAAGCTCTGTACAGAGTATCTCTCTGTACTTTGCTCCGTTCATCTTTTCCTCGGTCCTTAGTCTCCCAGTCCCTGTTGCTGAAAAACATACCCACAGCATGATGCTGCCACCACCATGTTTCACCGTAGGGATGGTGCCAGGGTTGTCAAGATAATCTTGTTTCTCAAGGTCTGAGAGTCCTTCAGGTGACTTTTGGCAAACTCCAAGCGGGCTGTCATGTGGCTTTTACTGAGGAGAGTCATCTGTCTGGCCACTCTACCATTAAGGCTTGATTGGTGGTGTGCTGCAGAGATTGTTGTCCTTCTGGAAGGTTCTCCCATCTCCACAGAGGATCTCTGGAGCTCTGTCAGAGTGACCATAGGGTTCTAGGTCACCTCCCTGACCAAGGCCTTTCTGCCCCGATAGCTCAGTCTGGCAGGCCGGCCAGCTCTAGGAAGAGTCTTGGTGGTTGTAAACTTCTTCCATTTAAGAATGATTAATGCCACAGAGTTCCTGGGGACCTTCAATGCAGCAGAAATTGTTGATACCTTTCCCCAGATCTGTGCCTCGACACAATCCTGTCTCAGAGCTCTACAGACAATTCCTTCGACCTAATGGCTTGGTTTTTGCTCAGGTGTGTGCCTTTCCAAGTCAAGTTCAGCCAATTGAATTTACCACAGGTGGACTCCAATCAAGTTGTAGAAACATATCCAGGATGATGAATGGAAACAGGATGCACCTGAGTCTCATAGCAAAGGGTCTGAATACTTATGTAAATAAGGTATGTTTTTTTTATTTAATATCAATTTGCAAAAATCTCTAAAACCCTGTTTTCGCTGTGTCATTAGGGGTATTGTGTGTAGATTGAGGATTTTTTTTAAATTAAGTCAATTTTAAAATAAGGCTGTAACATAACAAAATGTGGAAAAAGGAGTCTGAATACTTTCCGAATGCACTGTACATATCAACCTCAATTACCTCGTACCCCTACACATTATTATTACATGCTTTACTTTTTTATTATTTCTCTATTTTTTTTCTCTCTGCATTGTTGGAAAGGGCTCGTAAGTAGCATTTCACCTGTTGTTTACAAAGCATGTGACATAACATTTCATTGATGACCACATCCAGCAATTCCAGGAGGAGAAACAAACAACATTCTTGAATCCTTGTGTTCTGAATGAAACAAACAATATTGGTGTATCAGAGCTCTGTTGGACTGGCCTGGCTACCCACTTCCTCTGTGTATGTGAAGTTGCCCCAAGACACTCATCTTAGGTCAGTTTTGTGTTTTCCCCAGTTAAGGTTAAGGTTGGGGAAGCTGATCATTGATCCTAGACCTAGGGGAACCTTCACCCCAGAGCATATCCCACAGCCACGTCTGTAGAAGTCAGAGGGCTATGGCTGCTAATACTGTGCCATGGTGCCAACTCTGGCCTAGTTGGTTACACATTATTTCACAAAACCACTTTCAACACCAATCCAGAGTAAACAACAGTGGTGAAACAAAATCTTCATGACACCACTGGTTTGTTTTGGAGTTTGGGTATTCTCCTTGAATCTTGAAGTTCTTCAATCTTCTGCTCTCAGATCATCAATATGGTCAGGAATTGCATGCCGAATCTGCCTGAGCAGACAGAGTCAACATATTACATCTCAGTCTTTCCTGAAATCCCAAAATCTCAGATCTTGGATATCCACAGTCGGAACTCATTATCTTGCAAGGAGACATCAGCTAACTTGTTGACACTTGTTTATTCTCAGGTGTTTGAAGAAGAGTGAATCCCCTGAGAGTTGTAAGGCTGCTTTTTAGCATCTGAATCAATATTTCATCGTTCGGGTTGAGAATGACATGCATTTTGATGACAACGAGTCTGTCGTCAAGCAGGCGCAATTTAGCTCTCTCTCTCCCCCTCTCTTTCTTTATCTGCCCTTTTATAACATTGAAAGAGAGGGAGAGAGAGAAATGTAGCTTTCTCTCCCTCTTTCTCTATGCTCCTCTTCACCGTTTCGTAAGCCACGTGTCAGCTGAACTGTAATAGCACAAAGCTGCCAACAGGGCTCCGGTAATGCTTGCATCAGGCCTGACGACAACTTGCACAGATCACATGCATTGTGGAATGGCTGTTAAATGCAAACAGTTGGTATTTAACCTGTAGTGACACCCCATCCCGTGAACGGGACCGTTATCATCTGACACTAATTAGCATAACGCAACAGACAAATCTTCCTAGAAAATATTCCTATTCATGAAAATCACAAGTGAAATATATTGGAACACAGCTTAGATTTTTGTTAATCACCCTGTCATCTCAGATTTTCAAAATATGCTTTACAGCCAACGCTAGACAAGCATTTGTGTAAATGTATCATAGCCTAGCATAGCATTATGCCTTGCTAGCAGTCAACCTTGTCACGGAAATCAGAAAAGCAATCAAATTAAATCGTTTACCTTTGATGAACTTCGGATGTTTTCACTCACGAGACTCCCAGGTAAACAGCCAAAGTTAATTTTTTCCCAAAATATTATTTTTGTAGGTGAAATAGCTCCGTTTGTTCTTCACGTTTGGCTGAGAAATCGCCCGGAAATTGCGGTCACCACAACGCCGAAAAATATTCCAAATTAGCTCCATAATATCGACAGAAACATGGCAAACGTTGTTTAGAATCCATCCTCGAGGTGTTAAAAAAAAGCGTAAGCTCATTGAGATTTCATACTTCTTGTTGTAGGCACAAGGGGATTAGCTCAAAAAAGCATAAGCTCGTTGATGGTACATTCACAGCTGAATAAGGAGTCATTGGAACGCAGCGCTTTCAAAACCTGGGGCACTTCCGGATTGGATTTTTCTCAGGCTTTCGCCTGCAACTTCGGTTCTGTTATACTCACAGGCAATATCTTTACAGTTTTGGAAACGTTAGAGTGTTTTCTATCCAAAGCTGTCAATTATATGCATATTCTAGCATCTTCTCCTGACAAAATATCCCATTCAAAACGGCAACATTTAAGGCACAGTGAGCGATAATGCATTTCCGCCACACAGCCATGAGAGCTGCTGAAAATGTCATTTGAAAAATATATTGGTCATCACTTTGCCCCCTATCTCCTGGGATTAGGTAGGGGTGGAGGAGGAGAGAGGGAGGTAGAGACTTTTACAAGGGGAACATAAAAGCACATGACACCTCATGCATGGCTGTGTTGTTAGAAAAGAGGACAGGTAGGCCTTGACACCTGACTTTCTGTGGAAGTGTGGGGGCTGTGCACGTACACGCACGAGTATGAACGCAATGCACACACACACACCTTATGGAAGGGACTCCAGCCCTAGTTTGCTATTGATAGAATGTAATGTTATAAAAAATAACAGAAATTAGCCAATCATCACCTGGGCTGGATTACCACAATTATTATGTATATTATCATGTTACAAATATTTCAATTTCGAAGAACTGTCATCATATGGACAAACACAAATCATCGACTAAGTTGGGCATGTGTGACCTGCAAAGTGCAACAACAGGTACCAACTCACAATGAACATCCTTTGAACAGATCATGAATAATTGGCGCACCCCTCTATGAGGTCATTGCCAATTGCAACGCAAAGCTTCCAAGTGAGAACTAACGCCTCCCTCACACAACAACCACCCAATCCACTATGAACATCCTTATCCATCTTTACAAGAAAGGCTCTGTATTTTGCCAATACATTTGAGAAACTTCAGATGATTCACGCTATATATGTGAGGCAGAGGGCGAGAGCGCTTTACTTCTCTCTTATACTGCAATCCCCTTTGGTTGTGCCTGGAATAGGCCTAGTAAAGGACTGAGAAAGGGTGATGTAATGCTCCTGCAGCTCCGTCTGATTGGCTACCGCGTTTAAATGTCACCTCGGCACAGCCCTGGCAGTATCAGTGTGCAAGTTCCACTTCGCTTTGCTGAGACTCACACACCCCTCTCTTTGCTCCTCTCCAAGCGAAACAAATAAACACTGACAAAGTCAGCCCGGACAGGACAGCTGCAATGGACTTTGGCCTATGCCACACAGAGGCTGCCAGTACTGCCAGCTCTGGGACACAGTAGGGATTGTCCTAATGTTTTGAGGGATGCTGTTGTTGCTGTGCGCAGTGAGCTAGTGCACAGTGGAACAAAGACGAGCGAGAGGGAGTGAGAGAGGGACTGCTGTGGCCTACATTGAGAAGAAAATTTAATGGGAACCGAGCATCAAAGTATTTTCAGTTGTGAGAGAGTCGCTTTAGACAACCTAGGTTTTGGCTGTGGGAACCAGGGGAATAGTCTCGTGATTGTGAGGAGATTTTTGTGATTGCAGAATCTAAAGCCAACCCTGTATTCTACTATTTTCAATGGGATTTGCCTATACATAATTATAGACTATACACTGAGTATACAAAACATTAAGAACACCTACTCTTTCCATGACGTAGACTGACCAGGGCAATCCAGGTCCTTATTGATGTCACTTGTTGAATCCACTTCAATCATTGTAGATGAAGGGGAGGAGACTGGTTAAAGAATAAATGTCAAGCCTTGAGACAATTGAGACATGTATTGTGTATGTGTGTCATTCAGAGGGTGAATAGACAAGACAAAGATTTAAGTGCCTTTGAACGGGCTATGGTAGTATGTGCCAGGCGCACCGGTTTGTGTCAAGAACTGCAAAGCTGCTGGGTTTTTCCACGCTCAACATTTTCCCGTGTGTATCAAGAATGGTCCACCACCCAATGGACATCCAGCCAACTTTTCAACTGTGGGAAGCATTGGGGTCAACATGGGCCAGTATCCTTGTGGAACGCTTTCGACACCCTGTAGAGTCCATGCCAAATTTATTGAGGCTGTTCTGAGGGCAAAAGAGGTGGTGCAACTGAATATTAGGATTGTGTTCTTAATGCTTTGTCCACTCAGTGTACATTACATGATTTTAGCTTCTCTACACTGGCTACTAGTCACCTTTAGAATAGATGTTATATTTGTATTAATCATGTTTAAGGCTAGGCTCAGTTTAGCCCCTTCCTATATCTCAGATCTTTTTAAAAAGGACGCAGCCTGCGATCCTTTGTCAGGGCACTGATGACCAGAGGAGAGCAGGCTTGCAGATTCAGTCCCTCTTTTTATATCCTTGTTTAAGACAGACTTTTATATTATGATGCTGTTAAGGTACATTTTTTAGGTTTAATTTAATATTCTTTTTTTTCTATTGTTTTTTTCTGTTAGTACCAGGGTTTTTTCTAATGAAAAAAAGGGCTTAGGTGGTGGGTGTGGCTGGGGGAGTGGCAATAAGCACTAACGGTGAGCCAAATTGGAGGCGGTGTAAAGAAATGTTAGCATTTTTAAGCCAATTTCATACAATTCTAAAAAGCTGAGACATTTTTTGCCATTTTAAAGCAAATGTGACCCGTTTCAGGAAACTAGGAGTATGTTGAGGGTCGCTACTTCACAGGAGAGCCATTTGAAAGTAAACTTTTTTTCATCAAAATGTGTTTTTTGGCAGAAATGCCTTTTCAAACATGGGAATTGTCATGTGCCTTAATAACAAACTTGTATGCCATCTGTAAATTGTTAAATTACGAGCCTAGTTGGTTTAGCCACAGAAAAAGTCAGCAACCTTCCCGCCAGCCAGGATTGGCTGAGATAATGGATGGGCTGGACATGCCGAGAGATGAGTTTGGATTGGTCTGCCATACAGCACGCTTCTGTCTATTTAAGATGGTCAGTCTGTCTAGGTAATCCTGTCTAACGCGGCTTTTAAAAAATGTATTCTGTAGTAAAACTGCATAAGCCTAATGTCAAGATAAAGTGTACTGTTAGCTAGCTAACATTAGCTGGATGGCTCGCTAGCTAACGTTACGTGTATGCTCTCCACTTCCTGGAGGACCGAGTTTTGAAATCAGTGGAATTCGAGTATGATAGCTAAGGAGATGGAGAAAACACCTGTCTACAGATAACATCTTCAAGCTAAGGGCAACCATGGATCCGACAGGAGGCGCGTCCATCCATGATGTATACGGGTAAGATAGTCTAGCTAGACTTTCAGATATTAGACATTTCTCATTTTAACAGAAAGTGGTTTTATTTCAAGTGTAAAGTTAGCTAACTGACTCGCTAGCTAACGTTACGTGTATGATCGTATTATTCATTTCTCAGAGCCATTTGCTTGACTAGTTATAGCCTAATGTTAGCTAGCTAACATTTAACCTGGTTGGTTAGCTACCTGCAGATTCATGCAGGGTAGTAACGTGATTAGTTGGGATTATGGTTCATTGTTAAGCTAGCTACATGTCTTAACAAAAGACTCCACTATGCAAGTATCCATTTCAATAGAATGTCACTGCAACAACTGTTGATAGACGTACTAGCTGGTAAATTCACTCTGGCTATGTACTCCGATTTCAGACCACGGGTAAGATAGTCTAGCTAGATACATTTTCAGACATTACACGTTTCTAATGTTGACATCGTATTTTCATTTTCATTTAAAGTGTACTGTTAGCTAGCTAGCTACCGGTCTTAACAAAAGACACTCGTCTGAGTGTGCCAGAGCGCAGAATAACTGATTAATTTATGAATGCTCAACACACAATACTTATTATGTGTCTGGAAGTAGCTTGCAAGCTAGCCAAAGTTAGCCAGTTAGCTTGGGTGCTTGACTGCAGTTGTGAGGTCAGAACGTTCGGATCAACCCTATTCCTCGGCCAGAGCATCCAGTGTGCTCTCTGAATGCTCTGAGAGCGAAATGCTCTGAATTTACGAACAGCACAGTTGCAGTCACCAAAGCTCTGGATAACATAACAGCTTAACCAGCTCTGCTAGGGTGAGTAATGTTCAGTGAGCTGTTCTCTCAATTGTGTCTGGAAGTAGCTAGAAAGTTAGCTTGGGTGCTTGACTGTATTTTTTTATTTTGTATTATTATGAACAAAAATTAAAAAAGGGAAATATACAAACAAGAGTACATAAACCTAACAGTGGGGGTATTTCATAGAGATTACTTTTTGACAAATAGAAAAAGTATGGAAAGCATTGTTTTTTTTGTTTTTACACTTACTGATAGAATTGAAATATGATTTTGAAATGACCCTAAACAATGCGAATAGGAGTTTGTTCTCCGCCCACTTCATTTTATGGATAAAGAATCTGCCATTAAAAATAAACAAATTAACAATGAAAGTTAAATCAGTGTCCATAAAATTTGGATCAAAATAAAACATAATATCTGTCATTCAAATTAATATTAATTGTAGTTTATTTTAAAATAAAATCTTCTAATTCACTCAAATCTTCTGACATAAGAACAGTCCCAAAATAAATGGTCAAGAGTCTCTGGGTCACAACCATAAAAGACACATATGTTATCTATAGCTATTTTGAATCTGTGTATAATAAAGGTCTTTACAGGGGTGCTTGACTGCTTTTAGTACAGAACGCTTGGATCAACCCTTAAAGAGATGGGTGGGGCTAAAGCTTAAGAGTGTGTGAACGATACTGAATGGGTGTAGAGGGGCTCTCCAGTAGTAGTACCAAAACATTCAAAGTGCATTTTCTCTTACATGTTTATCAACTTTCAAAGCAAAATTACTTTCCCATTGTTCCTCAACTGTAGAGTATGATATACCATTGTGGCTCTACTTTTATCCAATGTAAAAATAAAAAAATACAATTTCAAATTTTGCTACATAAGACCGATTTGAGCCAAATTTTGTAAAATTCAAGAACATTTTGACATATTTAAAGTTAGTTTCTACAATTCTATGCATTTTACTGTAGCTAATGCTATGTTTTTTTACAAAACATAACAAAATGAATACTGCTAAATTCATTGTTTTCAATTCTCCAGGTCTAGCTTTAATTTTGGTATTACACATTTTTATTCATTATCGTTTCTACATAACTTAAATGACTAAAACACAATATAAAGTATCACAAAGCATTTTAGCAGCCCCAAAAATGTATTGACAAAAATAAATAATATTTTACACTGATTGGACAGTAGTACTTTTATGATGTGAAGAACTTTGTTACTTGTATTGAAAAGTACTATTCAATTATTTATTTTTTATTATTATGATTAGAGTGCAACACCCTGGCCGTGCTGGAATATCCATATTTTCGTTCTAAATAGTAGGCCGTTTGAGAATAAAAAAAAAAATGTTTATTAGTCTGCGACATTTAGAAAATTGGGTATCCTTTAGATGCCATACTAATTTCAGCTTTGACAGCAGCTGGTCAATTAGATATGGGGATGCGCTACCGAAATCAATGAATAGCGGGAAACAACGCAATTGCGCATGAAGCATTCTCAGCATGTGTAAATAGAATGTTTAATAGTATGCGATATTTCAGAAATCTAGTATGGTTTAAATGGCAGGATGTTATACTTATTTTGGCTCTTGATCTAGTAGAATTCGATGCACACTTTTACACAATGCATTGGAAGAGGTGGGCTGCGAGTGATAGGCCCTGGTTCTCCTCAAGTAGCCAACAACAGAACTAGGCTACTTAATTGGGAAGATGCCCGAAGCTTTTGCGGTGGTATTCTATTGTAGGCTAAGTAGTTTTTGTTCTCCTTAAAAACATTCACAAGTATTGCATCGCAGACTACATCTTTGAAAAAATAAGTAAAATGCTGTATTTATTTTTACCCAAAGTGGATTTCTGTTCTCACTGAAAAGTGTTTATTTTTCTCTTGGTCTTCATCAGAGCTTTTAAACAAAATACTAAACCACCTTTTGATTTCTGAATGTGTCGCACCAGGGACTCCGGATGTGGCTGGGTTACTGATGTCATGTTAATCAGTCATTTTAATTTGAACATATGGATTTTTTTAGTTTTGTAGGCTAGACTACCTACTTAATTATTGAACTTATGGATCAAGCCTTAGCATTCTGATCTCGTTCACAATGATCAGTGCTTTATTTTATTATGTTGCTGTCCAGCGGTTCTAAATTTGCGATGCACCTGACCGTCCATGTTTTTCTGTGCACTAGCCTTTTGATTTGAACATTTGAAAAGTTTTGGTCTGTGTACTAGGCTATTAGATAGATTAAATCGATCTAACAGCACTTTGCTTTCACTAATACATATGATGAAACGGAACCAAATTATCTGTTTATGTCTTCAGTCTTATTTAAATAGGATAGATGGGCTTTACACAACAGGTGGTTCTAATCCTGAATGTTGATTGATTAAAACTGCATTCCAGCCAGTGTCTATTCCACAAGTTACCACCGGCTAAATCTATGATGTTAAAATTCCTATTTACTCTGTTCCATCTGACTGCGCAATCTACTGTCTCATCAGCCCAGCCAGGCAATTTATAAACTTGATCTCCACTATCAAAAGCATCTAGATATTATCACACATTTCTTTTAGACTAACATTTAGTTTTCAACAGTGGAGATTTGTATAAACCTGGCTGTCTGTCTCTCCGACATTTGCAACATTGTTTCAATATTCAAATTCGATCTCCAGCTGTCCAATAGTAATGAACGTGTCAGGACGTGACAGACAGGCAGGCAAAGTTTCTCAGCCAGTAGAAATCATGAATCACCTGGCATAATTTTATGGATATATACAAATAAATGCCAATTGAAAAAAGGTCAAACTAAACAAATTGCAGCTAGTTTGCAGTCTTTCCAGCTTCAGTTTGAAGTGATTGTGTTAGCTGTGTTGTTGGCTAGCTCCTCTGAACAACCATGTCCTGACAAGAGAACACATTTTCTATGCCAGGTGAAATCGCGCATCATTAGCTCATTGTTATGGATGTATCCAAATGATTGTGACTAGAAAACAGCTTGAACAAATGTAAATGCAACTACTGTTGTTATTCTAGCTGCACTGTTTGACGTGACTGAAAGTTAGACGTAGTTGACTAACTAGCACGCAAGGGATAAGAACGTTGCCAGCCAGTATGGCAATGGAACATTGAGAACGAAAGACTGGGTCGCGTCCAAAGATGGAGAACAAAAAAACTGAACGACTGGGTCACGTCTCTGGCAATCGAACCGATAGAACGACCAGCCGGATTGGGTAGCAACCCTAGATTTGTGTCGGAACCATATCTTGTGGAAGGATGAAATAGTGTGAATAAATTAATCTAAATAATGTTTTTAATTAAAATATGCAAATCATTATTTTAATATGTTGGTAACCAGTTGTATAAAAGTGACAACGCCCTCGAAGCCGGTGTATGGAAGATATATTGGTACGGTTTGTCAGCCATTGTGCATAACAAGACCTATGCTAATATATCGACTAAAACTGGCATCTCAGGCATTATCACGTAAATATGGTCTACTACGGTATAGTTCAAATGTGATAGGCTGGTTATAGGCAGCTTTTAACTTCTCTAGGGTAGGGGGCTGCATTTGGAATTTTGAATGAAAAGCATGCCCAAATTAAACTGCCTTCTACTCAGGCCCAGAAGATAGGATATGCATATAATTATGCACAATTAAGTATATTTGGATAGAAAACACTCTAAAGTTCCTAAAACTATTAAAATAATGTCTGTGAATATAACAGAACTGATTTGGCAGGTGAAAACCTGAGACAAACCCATTCAGGAAGTAGGATTTTCATTTATTTATTTCTTCTATTCATTGCCATTACAGTATCCATTGACTTAGGACTCAAATTGCAGTTCCTATGCCTTCCACTAGATGTTAACAACAGTCTTTAGACATTGTTTCAGGCTTGTGTTCTGAAAAATGAAGGAGTAAGAGCAGTCTGAATGAGTGGACCCTGCCGTGTCACAGAGCTTTTCATGCGCGCGACCGAAAGAGTGCCTTTCTTGTTTACCTTTTATATTGACAACGTTATTGTCCGGTTGAAATATTATCAATTATTTAGGCTAAAAACAACCTGAGGATTGAATATAAACATTGTTTGACATGTTTCTATGAACTTTACGGATACAATTTGGATTTTTCTTTGTCTGCCTGATGTGACTGCGTTTGAGCCTGTGGATTACTGAAGAAACGCGTGAACAAAACTGAGGTTTTCGGATGTAAAGAGAGACTTTATCGAACAAAAGGAACATTTATTGAACGTCTTGAGTGCAAACATATGAAGATCATCAAAGGTAAGTGATTAATTTGATCTCTATTTCTGACTTGTGTAACGCTTCTACTTGGCTGGTTACTGTTTGTAATGATTTGTCTGCTGGGCTATGTTCTCAAATAATCGTAAGGTATGCTTTCGCGGTAAAGCATTTTTTAAATCTGACACCGTGGTTGGATTCACAAGAAGTTCATCTTTAAACCTATGTAAGTTGCATCTTTTCTGAATTTTTATAATGAGTATTTCTGTATTTGAATTTGGCGCCCTGCAATCTCACTAAATGTTGTCCAGGTAGCGTCCCACATACCCTAGAGGTTAAAGGCAGCCTGAGTCGGCCTACATCTCTATTCATATTCTATTCAGTTTAGAGAAATTCATCATATTGGAAATGAGCTATTATCAGGCTGGTTAATGCAATGCATGTCTGTTGAATTTCGAAAAGTCCACCTGCACTCGGCCCCGCCCCACATACTCAGCTACTGCGTTGCGACCGTGGCATACCTTTTACGAAACAGTACCTTCTAATCAGTATGCGACGATGAGTAACTAGTATGTAGTTTAAGTATGTAGTATGCATAATACATACTCAGTCCGGCTTTAAACTTACTCTTGAAAGTTCTAATAGTAGAATGCACAAGTGCAATTTTGAAATTGGGAAGTACATCATCAGTTGCTCTTGTGATGTTAGTCATTGCATACCTTAGAGAGCTATTGAAAACTTTTCAGAAATGTCCAGATTAACTAGCCCATGTCAGCTAATGTTTTTTTATTTAGGTTTTTTAGCCCATAGATATTGTTTCAATTTTTTTGTCACTGAAATATCACATGAATATACACTAGACATTGCAAAATGTATAGCACCACAAGAAAGTTTGCTTTAAAACTGCTACATTTTCTTTGCACCCATGAAAGAAATTATAGAATTGCTGGAAATAAGCATTAAACCTGCAAAATTACAGTTAACAGCAAACAGTTTGCTTCATGAACAGTGCTTGTGCTCATAGAAATAGACTCGCAAAGGGGGGCCCCGAATGAAAACATTTGGGAAAACCCTGGGCTAGCCTACCTGGTCTAGATTTGAAATCTGATGAAGACTTAATTTGGATAAAGCAAACATCTACCAGATTAACACACACTTTTCACTTAAGACTCACGTGACATTGTGAAATCTCTAAATTATTACAGGGGGCCATACTATGTATGAAATCTGGTGTTTTTATTACCAAATGCACAATTCCTTCCAAATCTGCCTCACTATATAAAATGTGTTTCTGATTCTGGCAAGTGTCCCAGAGAAGGTGAAGAAGTGTGAGGCAATAATGTACCTAATGGGGTCCCAGGAGAGCTAATCAGGTTGTGAGAGGCTGAGAGAACAGTGGGTCTTGGGGGTGCTAGTGACTGTCACCCCCAGCTGTGAACTTCTGTTCTTGCCCCAGAAACATACATGACCATCTCAAGAGAAGATCAGATACTGGGCATTTGCTGTTGTCAACAACAGCACTGACTGGGCTGGAAGATATTGTTGTTCACTTTTGCAGAAATATAAGAAAGCAGCCAGGACGGGATTCGTGATAAAGTGACATTATCAGGACAATAGAAGGAGTTGTTTGTCAAAGCTATTAATCTGAGCATTTCTAGATCACTGAATCAATATAGGTCTCTTTAAGAGTTAAGGCACAACAAGACATGTCTGCACCATCCAAGGCTAATGGATTAATTGCCATTATATGCATACTGTCAACAGACATCATCTTCACTCATAAATAAAGCATGAAACGTCATGTCCAAAAAAAATGATAATCACGTTTAGTTGATTTACTTTTGATTACTTTTGACAGACGTGTCATTGTGTGACAGGCAACATGAAAATCATGTCTTCGCAACATCTGAAATCACATGTATCAATATAGAACATGCACTTACTTACCTGTGCAAAATAAAGATTGAGCAGACACAGAGTGAAAAATTGGAGGCATACTGGAAAACAGTACAAAAGCCAGTAAGGGAAATGCTGCAACTGGTTCGCTTGGACAACGTTCTTGAAGTAGAATGAAAATAATGTAGTCCTTAGCGCTGACCACAGCAAACAGAGAAAAAGAAAGACACTCTGGTAGCTGAAGCGCTTGTGTCCATAACGCAAAATGAGCCAAAGTTGCAAGTAAACAAACACAAAAAGCAGGGAATATAGGATGGTATACACAATGGTGAGTCCGAGCTCCACAGACGGAGGAACCGCAGCTCGAATCGGTTCATCACTTGAGTCCGTTACAGACGTGAAATCACTGAGGCTGACCTGGTTATCTGTCAACAACATAGCGAACGGATAAATCTAACATCGACGACTTAAATAAGCATATCTAATGTTTAATTCTAAAATAATAAAAAGGTCAAACTTTTGATGTAAAAAAAACACAAAAAAACATAAACGTCCACTGAAAAACAATAGCTCGAGCGCATAAAATCAACTGCCCTAACTAAAACGAATGGTTAGCGATAGCATGTGTGTGACTTTCTACCATGGATGACTTTACAACTAGGTATAAAACAGAAGACAAACAAGAAAACACTCCAGGGGACACCCCCAATCTCCGCACAGCAGCTCCCCCGTGCAAAAAAAAACTAAGTAAGAGGGGAAAAAAGGGGGCGTGATGCAGGGAGCGAGCAGCTGAGAGAGTAGCGGTTGTCACTAGTTACCCCACCCACAAAGTCAAAATTGGCAATATCGTTAAAAATTCATTAAAACAAAACTGACAAGGTTAGGTTTAGGCATAGTGTTAGCAATGTCGTTAAGGTTATGTTTAGGGCGAGGTTTAAAATACAATTTTAGGAAGATAAATTATATAAATGGGCGGGGTTTAAGACTTGGTGGCTGGGGTAACTAGTGACGACCAAGCGACGTTGCAATTTAGGGGCCGCCACTTGACCAATAACCGTGCACTGGCTCCCTCCCAACGCCATCTTGGCTCCCTTTTGATCACATTCTGCGTTGAAATGCTTCACCTAAAACCAAAATGGTGTCCAATTTCAGCCGAGAACCCCTTCTATAATTCTCTCTCCACCCACTACTTCATCATTGGTCAGTGTGGTGCCCAGCCTCCAGAATCTTTCTTTTTTAATTGGTTTATAATGATGTCAGTTCTAAAGGTGCAGCCCTCTTATTTTTCAATTTCAAAATCCATCACTCTGATTGAATAGTTAATTGGGACTCATGAAGATAAACAGCAACACAAAAATTGCATCCCTCTCTCATGTGGGTAGTTTATCTACATAATCACCAAAAGCAATTAAAAATACAGCTCGTTACCAGGTAGTGTAAATTGTCGAATAGCTAGTTATATTTCATCTTTCTGCAATTTACTAGAGTGCCCTTATCAAGACATTGCATTTAAATGTCCCTTGCCTGGTTAGTTAGTAATGTTAGCAATAACAAATTACTTTGAATTATGTCAAAAATATTCAAGTTATTGCTACTAGATTGTGTCAGTTGCTTGAGCTATATGTTAGGCTCAGGACCGTGGCTGCGTTTCAAACAATTAGCCAAGCAAGGGAAGTTGGCAACGTAATACCCTGACTGCAAAATACATTTAGAAATCTCTGTTATTCAATTATTGCACACGCCTGCGTTGTCAAAGGATAAAATGGAAGTCCTTTCTATTTCTGAAGCAGATTGTGCTGCAAGTCCTGCCTCTCCCATCTCCTCATTGGTTTATTGAAGCAGGTACCCACGTGCCATCTCCTCATTGGTTATACCCACATGGGTGATTGAAAAACGGACTGTGTTGCTGGTCATTGTGTTAATACTATGAAAGTGTAGATGCCAATCACCATATAAGTTCAAAGATGAAAAAGCTTGGAAAGAGGAGAGATGACTAGAAACAATTCGGTTGACAGTTTTATGTGTGGATTAATTGTCGTAGAGTAGAGGACCTTGTGCATTTCAGGTAAAATAACACCTCAATGTTTATATCCCAGGACAAATTAGCTAGCAACTGCAAGCTAGCTAAATAGGACAAATTCGCTATTTAATGCTTTTCAACCTGTCCCCAAATTAATGTCATTGGTTCAGAGTTTGTTTTGATATTTTAACCTGCATGGCGGGACTGCGTTTGGTGTAGGGGGACAAAATAAATGTATGCACGATGGCGCATGCACGCAGCCGGTTTGGGTTCTGTGTAAGCCCCTCCGGCCTAATTATTTTATCAATTCTCATTTGTGTACAATTCTGTTCACTCCGGGGCCTGAAACATCCCATTATTCAATACACTTGCAGAGAAAAGTCAGTGAAAACTTAAAACCAACATCAATATGGAGACGTCAACATGTAAGTGGGGTGGCAGGGTAGCCTAGTGGTTAGAGCGTTGGGCTAGTAACCGAAAGGTTGCAAGTTTGAGTCCCCGAGCTGACAAGGTACAAATCTGTCGTTCTGCCCCTGAACAAGGCAGTTAACCCACTGTTCCTAGGTTGTCATTGAAAATAATAATTTGTTCTTAACTGACTTGCCTAGTTAAATAAAGAAAAAAAGTGTAAGTAAAGACTAATGTCAATAATTTAGAAATTGTGCTAATGCACATGATGGCACAAACATGTAACGTAAAAGTAATTATGTTTTTGTTTGGTTAGCTTTTGGAAGCGTTAGCTAACATATAACTTTCCACTTACATATTGTAATTTTCTATTTACACTGTGATATTGTCGGATGGCTAGTATTCGATGTCTGCCCATGTGTTGTCTTCTAGCCAAGATGTGAAATGCATTCATAATTGACTCTAGTGCATTTAATGCACACACAACAACTACCGGTGGTTCCATGATGACTGGAAACACAACCATAGGATGAACGAGTGATGAATTTCCAGGCAAGGTCAGTTAAAATGTATTCATTCTTCCCTCGCCCCTTGCCCTGCAAGTGTCAATTCATCATATGTCATCAAAAGTGTCCACTTAATTTGAGGGCTGGGGGAGTGTTTGTCTTACGTGTTTGGAATGCAGCTTATGTCTGTTTCCACAGCCCTATGTTGCCTTGGACCTATGCTGCCTGGGACCTATATTCCCTCAACCTATGTTCCCTCAGCCCTATGTTCCCTTAGTTTTTGAAATAGGTATTTCAATTACTTTAGAGTATTTTGTCATTTGTATTTCACTGGCCTGAACTACCATGCAATGTATTTTGTAATAAGTTACACATTTTCAAAATACAAAATACTTGTCTATACCATTTTTTTTAAATAGCAGCTCACAATTTTGTGGCCTCCTATCAGGATTGGGTAGGTTACTTCCTAAACATAATCCATTGCAGTTACTAGTTACCTGTAATCAGTAATGTAACTTTTGGATTACCCAAACTCAGTAATGTAATCTGATTACTTTCAGTTACTTTTAGATTATTTCCCCCCTAAGAGGCATCAAAAGAAGACAGGATAAATAGTTTTTTTACATAGCTGGCCATAAATGAATATTGCATTTTACTTTATGGGTTATAGGCTTCTTCATACCCATACCTTTTCCTTTAATACAGATAATACTATTAGGCTGTATCTTTACATTAAAAACAAAAGTACGTCAGATTTCCAGCCATTCCAATTCATTTAGTACCCCTTGATCTTCAAGAATAGGACTTGGAAATAAAATAATAAATAAAATAATTAGGTGGGTGCTTATATTTGTCTAATGTACAAGTGCGTATTAATTGAGACACCCTTGGAGAGTGGGATCACGACCATGGTCTGCCATTATCAATGGCAACCATGGAGAAATTAAGTGCTCCCAAGTGGCACAGCGGTCTAAGGCACTGCATCTCAGTGCTAGAGGCGTCACTACAGACCCTGGTTTGATCCTGGGCTGTATCACAACCGGCCGTGATTGGGAGCCCCATAGGGCGGCATTCAATTGGCCCAGCGTCGTTAGGGTTTGGCCGGGGTAGGCAGTCACTGTAAATAAGAATTTGTTCTTAACTGCCTTGTCTAGTTTAAATAAAAAACAAAATCGTGCCTTTCTCAAGGGCACAATATTATTCTTGGGTATTCAAGCTAGCGACCTTTTTGTTACTGGCCCAACTCTCCAACTGCTAGGCTACCTGCCACTATCTGGGAATATAGATTAGCCATATTGTTTTACTTGAGCATAACCCAAAAACGAAAGACTTATTGGTATACTCTGTTTATGATTTTGTTGTCATGGAGGACTGATTGAGCTCATTGCTTCGAGTTGAAAAATAAATGCTGCTCTCATGGAATGCCTTTGAGCCCTACCGAAAAGTACTATTTTTAGGGGGAAAATGAATGCCATATGCTGAATTTGCTATAGGCCTACTATTGTTTACATTTTTGTTGATGACACTTAATTTGCAGCTGTTTAAGTCTATCAAACATGTGCAAGTTTGAGCATGTGTCCATTAGGCCTATGAACATATTTTTTTAATCAGCACGAATAGACCTATACATTTGTGAACATCCATCCACAACAACCACAATCTGTAACGCCAAACGAGCGAGCAGCAGTGTGAATCACATCATTGCGCTACGTAGATATTCACAATAAATTCAATTCTTATCGGCTACACCACTGCTGTCATTCTTACTTCTAAGCGTTTATTCAAGTTGAATGTATAATCTTTGGATGCTGACAGCTGTTGCACCATTGGAAGACATAGCTTGGGCTGTAGCCTACAAAAGCCTATTCCTGCTTTTTTCCCCGCGATCCATCAAATGCATTTTGTGTGTCATAGTGGTCTCTGACTTGTGGTCAGACTCGCTCAGGCAGAACAAACTTAAACATGGGCTTTTTTCCAATGCTGATTTTAATGTTGTTGAGAGAACCTCCTTTCTGACATTAAAAGTAATCCTATAATTCATTATCTAGTTTTCAAAAGTGTCTTTAATCTGATTACAATATGTTTGCTGGTAACAATAGATGGCAGTTAATTTTTTTGTAATCAGTTACATGTAGCAAATGACATCTAATCTGTTACTCTCCAACCCTGCATCCCTATTTACTACATTGGAATCAGAAGTGTGATGGCACTAGGGTGTGATAAAAGCATCTGCTAAATGAACAATGTAATGTAAAAAATAATTTACAAAGCACATTGGGTATTATTCTAATGATCTTCATCCCCAAACAAGGCCAAATTTGATTAAAATACAAATGATTTGGACAATAAGCATTTGTGCCAATTTTGATTGAAACCGGTTCAGTGGGTACTGAGGGGACATAGGGCCCAGGCGACATATGGTGGGCCACTCATCCACCATGGCATGGTTCATGTGTCTTTATATGTTTGCTGTGCACAAAAAGTTGAGCAATGCACCACTTCAGAAATAGACAATTACAAACAAATACAAGAACATGTTTCAGTTTAATACAATATGCACAAAAACAAGATATAGATTCATCAATAATGGCTGTTGATGCTGAAAAGGCTTTCAACCATCTTCAATGGCCTTTTCCATTCAAAACTTTGGAAGCTTTTAACTTTCCAGCTGAAATAAACTATATTTTATAAATGCCCTAAAGCAAAAATATACACAAATAATACATTGTCTGATGAAATTGTTTTAGAAAGGGGGAAAAGACAGGGATGTCTCCTCTCCTGTTTGCATTGGCAATTGAACCACTTGCAGAAATAATTAGACAGGACCCAAACATAACAGGTATTGGTAAACATTAATATAAACTAAAATTATTTCCAGATCTCCTGATATACCTGACCAATATTGAAACCTCAATGTCCCCTTTTCTAAAAAATATTTTCAGAATGCTCAAAAATCTCAGGATATAAAACCTATGTGGAAAAAAGGAAATAATGGCAATAAGAAAAATAATAGCTCACGCTCTACAGCAATTCTTTAAGTGGACCACACAAAATATTAAATACTTAAGATGCTTAATAAGTGAAAACAAACAAATATATAAAGATAACTTTGTTCCATTACGCAGCAATATGAAAGCAGGTCTAATTAAATGGAATAATCTTTCCATAAATATTGCAGGCAGAATAATCCTCTTTATGGCATGGCTCCCCAAATGTCTGTATTAATTTGAAATAATACCAATTACCCCATTGAAGACAAGTCTGAGAGTGGTTTTAACCTTCTACACTTGGAATTGAATCAATTCACTACCCAATGCTTTTACTTGCGACATACAGTTAAATGAACTAAAGAGGATGAACTTGAAGATGCGCATGCTCATCCCTATAATCTTTTTGTCTATTTTCAAAGGATAAAGCTAAGAACATTAACTTCATAGTTAAGAACACTATAACAATATTTAAGAAAATTCAACAAGAATCATTATCACTCCCTAAAAACACAACCTTATACAACAATCCTTGGATAGCTTTTCAGAATTCACTGACAATTGTTCCACATGGGAAAACTAAAGTAATAGAAACCGTAAATGACTTGTTAACAGGAAATACATGTCACGGCCGTTGGTGGAAGAAGGTGAGGACCAAGGTGCAGCATGGTACGTGTTCATCATTTTTATTTAACTGAACACTGAATAACCAAAACACAAGGACCAACCGAAAAATAATAAACTATTGGAACCAAGACTTAAGCACAAGATCGATGGAAAGTTGGATCATAATTAATGAAGTTACAGTTACGAAAATTTAAACTTAATCCAGTATAAACTGTAGAATTGATTATACAAGAGACAAAATTCACATTCTTCAGCACAATGGTAGATTCATGTCTAAATTGTAAAAGTAACAATGATTCAATAATCCATGCTTTCTGGGAATGCTATGAAGTCCAAAAGTTATAGGCGGAGGTAGAAAGTTGGCTGTCAGAAGTATTGTAATGTAAATGTATTTTTAATCCGTCTGTCTGCATATTTCAAAACATGGCATATGGGGGTGTAGTGAGATACCTAACGAGCTGGACCATTCTCTTCTCATCACTCTTCTTGAAAAAGCGTACACTAAAAACTTGGAAATCAATTCATTAACACAATGGAAAAATCAAGTGATTTTATTATGAAAATATTGAAATAGCATGGTTCAATTTAAGGCCACGTGGCATACAATAATGCAGGCACTAGGGATGGAGGTTTAAGCATGCGGGTCTGGCCAGAGAAGATGTAGTCGTTTTTTAAGTGGGTATGCAAGTTGTTGTTCGTATGGATATGTTTGTATTTGGTGTGAAAAAATAAGAACAAAAATAAACTCATTGAGCACACAGGTGACAATTTTTTTAATGAGAACATGAAATCTGGAAAGATGTTTTTTGTATACTTTGGAAACCAAGGTAAGTGACATTAGAAGGTGAGAGAAATACGAGTCCCCAAGATGCCTTGTAGACTTGCCAGTGGACATATTACACTGAAAAACAATTGAAGTTTTGAAAATGACAATAATATACAGATAAACACCCTTGTCCAGGTAGGCACGTTACAATCTCCCCAAAGTGTCTGGGAGGTTTTAATACCTGCAAGGGGCATTGCACTGGCACCTTTTGTTACATTGGTGTCAGGAGTCGTATGGCACCCTTGAGGCCCTCGGAGAGGCGTATACATGTGGGGGGCTTGGTATGCCTATTGAACAGCGACCGTGCAACACCCTTTGCGTGTCTCAAACCTGGGTCTCCCAGTCCAATAGGGAGCAGTGGTTCACTCTGAGATCGTAATGAGCTTACCTAGGAATGGGTTGTTACAATACTAATAAGTCATTATTAGTCATTATAATCGTATTATAACAACCATACTTTATAGTTGCCTTAACACCCCCAAAGGGGGATTATACCCTTATTGAGGTTGTGGCTGCTGGTTAGGGCATTCTTCATTTGCCCATGCATCTGGCCCGCTAGTTACCTCATGCTATTCCCCTATTTCGTTACAGTATGTTTGCCATTGGTAGTGTAGTTTTATGTAGTTAATGACACTATAATTGTGTATACTATTAACGTTGGTACCTTCTAACCCCACCGGCTATAATTCCATAAATTGTTTTTATTTTAAGTAAATACAACCATAGGTCTCTTCATTGAACAACTGGAGAAGTCAGCCAATGCTCTAGAAGATTATGGTATTTTTGTTGCTAAGGTATCCAACAAAAAATGTTATCCCTTGACTTTACAGATTTACTCCTGTGTACACCTGTGTCATGGCTGGGGTCCGCCCCTATATATAGACCCCATGGCCACGACACATGTTCGCTACATCTTTTTTTGAGGAGCCTCTAGCACCGTAGAGGATTGGAGTGGTCCATATAGCTCACATAACCGTGGTTACATATGTACTCTTCGAAGGCTGAACCAGGGTCGTCTGGGCCAGTATGGCTTCACACACTCTACCATCCTGGTCCTGTCCAGCACAGCCTGGATCAGGGGAAAAGGGCAGAATGTGTGAAGCTCCAGCCCTGGCCAATTGTGAGCCAGTGCATCCAAGCCCAGAGGCCCTGGTGGCTCTGACATGGAGTACTACAGGGGGCAGTGTGCATTGCCCAGGGAGGCAAACAGGTCCACCTGTGCCCTCCTGAACTTGTCCCACAGGTGCTGTAGCACCTGGGGATGTAGTCTCCAGTCCCAAGGTGGCGGGCCCTCCCTCGAGAGCATATCTATCCGCTGTCACATTCAGGATGCCAGGTACGTGCACTGCACTGTGTGTAGAGACGCTAGACATCCCTGGGCCCAGAGAAGGAGCTCCTGTGCCATAATATGGAGACGGTGGGACCTCAGTCCACCCTGATGGTTGATGTAAGCCACCACTGTGGTGTTGTACGTTCTCACCAGGACATGTCTTCCCTTCAGATGTGGAAGGAAAGACAGCAGGGCCAGCAGTACAGCTCGGAGCTCAAGTGCATTGATGTGTCTGCCGCTCCAAGGGGGTAGCCAACACCCGCTGGCCGATGTGCCCTTGGCCATACCCCCCAGCCGATCTGGGAAGCATCTGTGCTGACCAGCTACCTGCTGAGGATGTGCCGCATCTCCACCCCATCTGCAAGAAAGGAGCGTCAGCGCCACCTCAATAATGCCCTGAGGCACTGTGCCGTCACCTGTAGCTGGCTGTCATGGTGGCGCTTCGGGTGCAGCCAGTGGGATTTGAACCAATGTTGAAGAGGCCGGAGATGGAGCAGGCCCAGGGGATTCAGCAATGAGGCCACCGTCAGCAAGCCCAACATTTGTTGGCAGGTCAGGGCGGATACCACCCGCCCCTGCCGAAAGTGGACGAGGCAAGATAAGATCGCCTGAACCCTTCTGATGGGAAGACATGCTCCTCCCACCAGTGGGCATCAGACGACTTTTCTTGATGTTTACAGTAATGCCCAGCCTGCCGACGTGGGTCAGGAGCATGTCTCTGTCTGACAGGACCTGGGTCGTGGTCGGGACACATCAGACAATCATTCAGGTAATTGAGGATCAACAATCTTCGGGACGTGAGAGGTGCCAGGACAGCATCCATGCACTTTGTGAAAGTGTGAGGTGCCAAGGAGAGGCCGAAGGGAAGAAACATGAATTTGTAAGTCGTCCCTTCGAAAGCGAATCGGAGGTACCCGGGGCCTGAGAAGGCGGCATGAGGAGGCAGCATGAACCGTCTCAGGGTCTCCCGGGCTTTACAAATCTTATCGGCCGGCTCCAGAATGTCATCAACCCCTTGGCCAAACGTCAGCCCTGGGGTGATGGTGGGGGATAAATGTGCTTTGGAGAGCAGCTGGCAGATGGGACTGGGCCAACCAGAGATGGTGCTGGGTGGTAACCATGGCCCGTCCATTGGCGCGGGCCACATCCCTCTGGAGCAGGGAAAGCAGGCGAGACACCTCCATAGCTTCCCGGAGGAGATCCTCTGTGCCCTCCTGCAGCCGGGGCAACAGAGTCTGCAGGTAGGCCTGCAGCAGAGAAGTCTCCATCAAAGACTCTGGGGGTCCCGGCTTCAGTCGCAGTTTGCGCCCTATAATCTCCCGGTTCGGGAGGAACATGGCAACTATCATGGTGTCCATTGTCGAGGAACTCCCAGAGGCCAAGTGACTCTTT
The DNA here is from genome assembly GCF_018296145.1 of Oncorhynchus tshawytscha. NCBI lineage: Eukaryota > Metazoa > Chordata > Actinopteri > Salmoniformes > Salmonidae > Oncorhynchus > Oncorhynchus tshawytscha. Next base: position 10,237,272 of record NC_056452.1, on the reverse strand, counting down.
GCCCGCAACATAACTCCAGTCTCTGCTGTGAGTCAGAAGCGCCTAGCCGGTTTTATATCCAAGCAGTAAAAACAGCACCATATGATGGAGTAACTCCGTTAACTTCTTAGTGATCCCTTCACGCGTTATTTGGACAGCACCAAGTGAAATGGCTGCGTGCAAAATTCAAAAACAGAAATACTCATAATAATAATTCATAAATCATACAAGTGTTATGCACCGGTTTAAAGATTAACTTCTTGTTAATCTAGCCACAGTGTCAGATTTCAAAAAGGCTTTACGGCTAAAGCAAACCATGCTATTATCGGAGGACAGCACCCCATCAAACATAGACATGAAAATCATAATTGAACCTGCCCTGGCACAACACAAAAGTCAGAAATAACATATAATTCATGCCTTACCTTTGAAGATCTTCTGCTTTTGGCACTCCAATAAGTCCATTAAACATCACAAATGGTCCTTTTGCTCGATTAATTCTGTCATTATTTCCCCAAAATGGTAATTTATTTGGCACATTTGATTCTGAAAATACACCGGTTCCAACTCGCGCAACATGACTACAAAATAAGTTCCCTGTAAACTTGATCCAGACATTTCAAACAACTTTCCAAATACAACTTTAAGTATTTTTTAACGTAAATAATCGATAAAATTTAAGACGGGATAAACTGCGTTCAATAGCGGATAAAAACAAAGTGGAGTCGAGCTTTCAGGTCATGCACATCTAACAAACAGTACACTTCACTCGACCCTCGTTCTGAACTGCCCTACTTCATTTCTCAAAGGAAAAACATCAACCAATTTCTAAAGACTGGTGACATCCAGTGGAAGCGATAGGAACCGCAAGCAACTGCCTTAGAAATCTAGATCCCTATAGAAAAACCATTGAAAAGAGTGACCTCAATTTTTTTCCCCCTGGATGGTTTGTCCTCGGGGTTTCGCCTGCTAAATAAGTTCTGTTATACTTACAGACATCATTCAAACAGTTTTAGAAACTTCACAGTGCTTTCTACCCAAATCTACTAATAATATGCACATCCTATCTTCTGGGCCTGAGTAGCAGGTAGTTTACTTTGGGCACGCTTTTCATCCGGACATGAAAATAGTGCCCCCTAGCCTTAAGAAGTTTTAAGGAACTCCAATGTTAATGTCTCAATGTAGTGGAAAGCCCATCACAATACTCTTACACTCTTGAGGGGAAAGAACAATCAAAACAACACCATTTCCCCTGACAGAGCTGGTGTAACTGAGTCAGGTTTGTAGGCCTCCTTGCTCACACATGCTTTTTCAGTTCTGCCCACAACTTTTCTATGGGATTGAAGTCAGGGCTTTGTGATGGCCACTCCAATACATTGACTTTGTTGTCCTAAAGCCATTTGCCACAACTTTGGAAGTATGCTTGGGGTCATTGTCCATTTGGAAGGCCCATTTGCGACCAAGCTTTAACTTCCTGACTGATGTCTTGAGATGTTGCTTCAATATATCCTCATAATTTCCCACCCTCATGATGCCATCTATTTTGTGAAGTGCACAACACCCTCCTGTAGCAAAGCATCCTCACAACATGATGCTGCCACCCCCATGCTTCACGGTTGGGATGGTGTTCTTTGGCTTGCAAGCGCCCCCTTTTTCCTCCAAACATAACAACGGTCATTATGGCCAAACAATTATATTTTTGTTTCATCAGACCAGAGGACCTGTCTCCAAAAAGTACGATCTTTGTCCCCATGTGCAGTTGCAAACCATAGTCTGGCTTTTTTATGGTGTTTTGGAGCAGTGGCTTCTTCCTTGCTGAGTGGCCTTTCAGGTTATGTTGATACAGGACTTGTTTTACTGTGGATATAGATACTTCTGTACCTGTTTCCTCCAGCATCTTCACAAGGTCCTTTGTTATTCTGGGGTTGATTTGCACTTTTCGCACCAGAGTAAGTTCATCTCTGGAAGACAGAACGCGTCTCCTTCCTGAGCGGAATGACGGCTGCGTGGTCCCATGGTGTTTATACTTGCGTACTATTGATTGTGCAGATGAATATGGTACCTTCAGGCGTGGAAATTGCTCCCAAGTATGAACCAGACTTGTGGAGTTCTACAATGTTTTTTCTGAGGTCTTGTCTGATTTCTTTTGATTTTCCCATGATGTCAAGCAAAAAGGCACTGAGTTTGAAGGTAGGCCCTGAAGTGCATCCACAGGTACACCTCCAATTGACCCAAATTGTCAATTAGCCTATCAGAAGCTTCTAGAGCCATGACATCATTTTCTGGAATTTTCCAAGCTGTTTAAAGGCACAGTCAACTTAGTGTATGTAAACTTCTGACCCACTGGAATTGTGATACAGTGAAATAATCTGTCTGTAAACAATTGTTGGAAAAATTACTTGTGTCATGCACAAAGTAGATGTCCTAACCGACTTACCAAAACTGTCGTTTGTTAACAATAATTTTGTGGAGTGGTTGAAAAACGAGTTTCAATGACTCCAATCTAAGTGTATGTATACTTCCGACTTCAACTGTAGATCAAGCTATTCGGCAAGTTGTGTAAGGTAAATTACAGTTTGTGGCAGCAAGAGCCACCATCCCTCCTCCGGAGTGATACCATTATATTGGAATGATCCAATATAGTGAAACATAACGCCGCATTTTCTTTGTGGATAGCACATTGTTGATTCTACTTAAACATTTGACCCGCTTTCGTTGTTCACTCCACAATAGTAACAAATAAGACATCGAATCAAATCAAATCAAATTTTATTTGTCACATACACATGGTTAGCAGATGTTAATGCGAGTGTAGCGAAATGCTTGTGCTTCTAGTTCCGACAATGCAGTAATAACCAACAAGTAATCTAGCTAACAATTCCAAAACTACTACCTTATAGACACAAGTGTAAGGGGATAAAGAATATGTACATAAAGATATATGAATGAGTGATGGTAGAGAGCGGCATAGGCAAGATACAGTAGATGGTATTGAGTGCAGTATATACATATGAGATGAGTATGTAAACAAAGTGGCATAGTTAAAGTGGCTAGTGATACATGTATTACATAAAGATGCAGTAGATGATATAGAGTACAGTATATACATATACATATGAGATGAATAATGTAGGGTATGTAAACATTATATTAGGTAGCATTGTTTAAAGTGGCTAGTGATACATCATTTCCCATCAATTCCCATTATTAAAGTGGCTGGAGTTGAGTCAGTGTGTTGGCAGCAGCCACTCAATGTTATTGGGATTAAATCGTCACTGACAGACTGTTATTATAAGAAATGGTATGAGTTTTGGGATGGACTGCAGAGGCTTGTTGTCGGCTGTAATTTGGCTGCCAAAAGGCTGCTGTTAAGAGAGACTCAGACTCCAGGTATTTTATTTGATCACTTTGATTTGTTTTGCACTACATGTACACTTATAGTATGTGGAGAGCAAAGTAAACAAACCTCTGTTGTGAGAAATGTATTGTTTTTCGACGTCGATGCATGTTTGCAGGCGAATTATACTAATGAACATGTAGAAAAGTACTACACTGGAGAGAAGCTCATGAAGAAAGCTTATTTGTTCAAGTGTGGATTGTATATATATCTTGATTGACTCTTGTCCTAACATTATGCATAATACACATCTACAGTATACAATGTAGTATTAAAACAGCCTATGTTTTGAGATGGGCAGAAGTCAACTTTTTGTTTCTCAGTAAATGGACAATAAACTATGTTGTCTAGTAGGGGTGCTAATGTCCTGAAGAGCTTCGACACAGACCTTGTCTTAGAAGGGAAAGCCATAGTGTTTAGGATCGATATAGGTCTGTAACAGTTTGGGTCTAGAGTGTCTCCCCCTTTGAAGAGGGGGATGACCGCTGCAGCTTTCCAATCTTTGGCATCTCAGACGATACGAAAGAGAGGTTGAACAGGCTAGTAATAGGGTTTGCAACAATTGCGGCGGATAACTTTAGAAAGAGAGTATCCAGATTGTCTAGTCCAGCTGATTTGTAGGGGTCCAGATTTTGTAGCTCTTTCAGAACATCCGCTATCTGGATTTGGGTGAAGGAGAAATGGGGGAGGCTTGGACAAGTTGCTGCGGGGGGTGCAGAGCTGTTGACGGGTGTAGGGGTAGCCAGCTGTAAAGTATGGCTAATGTTATAGTTGGGGATGGAAATTTCAGAATTTTTGGTGGCCTTCCTAAACCAGGATTCAGACACAGCAAGGACATCAGGGTTGGCGGAGTGTGCTAAAGCAGTGAAAAAAAACATACTTAGGAAGGAGGCTTCTGATGTTAACATGCATGAAACCAAGGCTTTTACAGTTACAGAAGTCAACAAATGATAGCGCCTGGGGAATAGGAGTGGGACTGGGGGCTACAGGGCCTGGTTCGTATCAACTTCATTCAAGGTTCCTCCATTCAACTCTCACCTTAAGAACTCTGATAACTCTATTTTTCAGTCAGTGCCTGCAGAGTCAATGTCTTTGTGTAGGGTGTGTCTCCATTCTCCAGGTAACATATAATGGAGGCAACTGATGGATTGATGTGTCACTTAAGCTAATCAATACTTTGAGCATGGCTTTAGTGGGAGGCTGCTCCTCGCTTCAGCGGAAGCTTCTTAGCCTCTCTGTTAGGAAGGAGCTTTGACATAGCTGTGGAGGTTTGTGTATCCTGGAATGTCTGCTCACTTGTCCGATATACAGCACACTGACATAACCATAGTGTTTTTTATTTGTGTGTTCATAATGGAAAAAATAACTCCTGCACAGTACGCTTGCAAAGTCTCTCGTTTTGATTGTGCTATTGTGTGACGCACAGTCAAATTATACCCTTTGTAAGCACAGTGTGAAGTTGCCAAAACATCAGACTATTACAATGGTTACCCCATGGATATTCAGTCTGAAATGAATGATCATAAAAAAGGCTCAAGAGTCTCTACAAGCCAGAATGTTGAGTGAGCTGATATTTACACTTACTTTACTGGTTGTACATGCTGTTGGTCCTTTTGACAGTAGGAGGTGGAGATGGCGCATCTACAGGAAAGTGTTGTTTACCTGACTTTTTGCAGAACCAGAACCTCCTGATGCATTTCATGTGCTGCACAATATGTAAACAACAGCTGAATGTAACTGAACGTGGTCGATAAAAGAATGTTTCCTCGCAATCAGCTGGAAGTGTTTGTAAAATTTACCAGCTGATTGCGTGGAACAACGTTCGGTCTGTGATTCGGTTAGGCCCATGTAGCATGTGAATTGCTTCAGTGTTGAAAATAAAAACTAGCAGACAACAGGTCAAATAAATTGAAGTGAAGTTTGTTGAACATTCTGACTTGAAATAGGACTGCTTGGGAATCCTGAGCCGACATGTTAGAGACGATGGTAAGTATTACACTCTCTGTCCCTTCACATTTATCCTCTTTTAGAATCAATCTATTAATTTGAACTATTGTGTTGCATGTAGCCCACCTACAAACAACCATGACACCCACCATCTCAAATTGTTCTGAAATAATTTTGTTGTTGTTAGAAACGGATAAGATTAGCCTTCATTCAACATAACTTTGTTGCAATACAATTTGACCCCCCCTTAAAGAACTTAACCCTAATTGCTCCTGTAAATCGCTAAACGACTCAAATGTAAATGTAATTTGTTTGGGGCATGGGACTCTACAAAGTGTCGAAAGCGTTCCACAGGTATGTTGGCCCATGTTAACTCCAATGCTTCCCACTGATGTGTCAAGTTGGCTGGATGTCCTTTGGGTGGTGGACCATTGTTGATACACACCGGAAACATTTTCGGGTTAAAAACTCAGCAGCGTTGCGTTTCTTGACACAAACCAATGTGCCTGGCACCTACTACCATAGCCCCTTCAAAGGCATTTAAATATTTTGTCTTGCGCATTTACCGTCTGAATGGCACACATACACATTCAACGTCTCAATTGTCCTCCCCTTCATCTCCACTGATTTGAAGTGGATTTTAAAATGTGACATTCAATAAGGGATTATAGCTTTCACCTGGATTCCCCTGGTCAGTCTGTCATGGAAACAGCATAATGTTTTGTACACTCAGTGTATAATATTCAATAAATATAGTACATAACATCCGATTTGGACCCCAAAAATTTGAACAATGAGAAAGACATGAGGATTCCAAAGAAGTCCCAACCCAACAATGAGTATACAGTATCAAGTTCTCTATGTCTGACAAGTAGTATGGAGCTGCTGCTCTGATTATTGTTTTTTCATCTTATGTAATGCATTCAGTGAATTTGGTGATGCTTTTTTTTTTCTTCAGAAAAATGTGTTATTGAAGTTGTTAGGTTAATGTCCCATCCTACATCCTGATTTGACTAGGTTCTGACCACTAAATGCTGCTGTTCCTGCTATTAGGTATCTATATTTGCATTTTTACGCTTCATGTGGAAATCACCGTAAAGTTTCAAAAAATGTATTGTGACTTGACGTGATTTGGATATGAAGCATGGAAATGCTATTATAGGTACCAGATTTGTGCAACAAATCCTGAAAAGTTTTTGCTTGAAACAGTGTCCAGGTAAACAAAACTAAAGCACGGGCTGCTATCTAGTGGTCAGAACCTGGTAATATCAGGATGTATAATGGAACATAAACCTAACAACTTCAATGACTCATTTTTGTTTTGTTTTACTGAGAAAATTCACTGAACAATACTCTGAGCTGCAGCTCCACACTACTTGTCAAACATAGAGAACTGATACTGTATACTGGTTGTTGGGTTGGGATTGGCCTGGGGTGTGGGAGTCCGTGGGTGGCTTTTTACTATTTCTTTGGAATCATCCTCATGTCTTTCTCATTGTTAGAATTTTTTGGGGTCCAAATTTGATGTTAAGTACTATATTTATTCAACATTTATATGAATCTAAACTGGCCAATTTATGTGCAATCCATTAGCTTAATTTCTCAGAGATCATCATTATATTTCAACAAAATAATGTTGCAGGAAAGCTAATCTTAACTGTTTCTGACTAACAGAATCTATTTCAGAACAATCTGGGATGAGTGTTGAAATCCTCCTCCTTGTGCTTTTTGAGGTAGAACGACCCTATAGGGTTGAATAAATCTTTGCACAACGGAACATGAACAAGTACGAGTGCATTTCACATGTCGATCATTTGTGTACAGCAGTGGTGTAAAGTACTTAAGTAAATCTAATTTAAAGTTCTACTTAAGTTGTTTTTTTCGGTATCTGTACTTTACTTTACTATTTATATTTTTGCCAACTTTTACTTTTTCTTCACTACATTCCTAAAGAAAATAATGTACTTTTTACTCCATACATTTTCCTTGACACCCAAAGTAACTTGTTACATTTTGACAGAAAAATGGTCCAATTCACACACTGATCAAGAGAACATCCCTGGTCATCCCTACTGCTTCTGATCTGGCAGACTCATTAAACACAAATGCTTTGTTTGTAAATTATGTGTTGGAGTGTGCCTCTGGCTATCCGTCATTAAAAATAACATTGTGCCATCTGGTTTGTTTAATATAAGGAATTTGAAATGATTTATGCTTTTACTATTGGTTCTTAATAACATTTTACCAATTCCATTTACTTTTGATACTTAAGTATATTGAATTCAAAAACTTGTAGACTTTTATTTTACTGTGTATATACAGTACCAGTCAAGAGTTTGGACACACCTACTCATTCAAGAATTCCATGAACATCTGTTCAATACATTGCTGGGGCAATTCTGCGGATTCCCTACTAGGCAGTAAGCCACAACAGTAATCCCGCTGACTCTCAGCAACCCCAACACCAGCGGCACTTCTTCCCAGCCTACCCCTGTGTCCCGAGAACTTAGCTCCTCCTGAGTGTTACGCTAGAGATTCTGGAACCTGCCCGTGGTTTCTCTACCAGTGCTCCCTCACTTTAGAGCTGCAGCCTTCTTTCTCCTCGGACCACTCAAAGATAGCGTACTTGATAACGCTGATGTCTGGGAGGGTCCTCGTCTGGGCTACGGTGGTGTGGGAGCAACAGTCCACCGTTTGCCTCAGTCAAGGAGTTTTTGGCGGAGGTACGAAAAGTGTTTGATTCTCTGTTGTCCGGGAAAGTGGCTGCTCGTAAGCTGCTCCAACTACATCAAGACTCCTGTAGTGTGGCAGAATATGCAGTGGATTTTCACACGTTGACGGCTGAGAGTGCCTGGTACCCGGAAGCCTTGTTTGACCCGTTCCTTCACGGATTGTCGGAGGTGATTAAAGTAGAGCTCGCAACCCGGGAGCAGCCCATGGACCTCAACTTCCTCATAGCCTTGACCATCCTGGTCGATGGGTGGCTACAGGAACGTAAGGAGGGAGAGGGGGTCTGTTCCCTATCTCCCTCGCACGTCCTCGAATTCCACCTCGCCTCTGAGGAATTCCGGAAATCCCTGAAGTCTACATATCCTGAAAGAATCCGGTGTCACCCGAGCCCCCTCAAATCAGAGGGCTGTCGACTCACCTCCTCCGGAGCCAATGCATCTGGGCAGGGCTAGATTGTCTCCTGCTGAGTGCTTACGCAGACTGAACACCAAGAGCTGTTTGTATTGTGGAGCTACAGGACATTTCTTATCTACCTGCCCATTAAAAGACCAGGCTCATCAGTAGGTACGAGTACACTTGTAAGCCGTATGGGGAGTTTCCAATCTCTCACTGCTCGTAACCCCTTATATGCTGCCCTGTTGTTGGGAGACCAGTCGAAATTCATGATCATTGACTCTGGGGCCGACGAGAGCTTTATGGGCACTACCTTGGTTACGGAGCTGGGTATCTCCACTCAACCCCTTTCCATCCCGGTGGACATCAGAGCCCTGGATGGGTGCTCTATTGGCAGAGACCCATAATACGGGCCCTATCATCCTGCGAATGTCAGGCAACCACAGTGAGACTATGCAGTTTCTGCTCCTGGAGTCTCCTCATGTACCCATGGTTTTGGGGTTTTCATGGCTCTAGAGGCACAATCCCCTAATCGAATGGGCTATGGGTTCCATCATGGGTTGGCGTCCATTTTGCCGTGCATATTGTCTGATTTCAGAGTAGCCTGCCCCAGGACGTCTCCCGGCGGGCTTGGGTAAAGCCTTGGATCTCTCCTCCGTTCCCACGGAGTACCTGGCCTTATACGGGAGGTTTTAACATCTTGAAGCTAGGGGGCACTATTTTTATGTTTGGAAAAATAATGTTCCCAAAGTAAACGGCCCATTTCTCATGACCAGATGCTAGAATATGCATATAATTGACAGGTTAGGATAGAAAACACTCAAAAGTTTCCAAAACTGTAAAATTATTGTCTGTGAGTATAACAGAACTGATATTGCAGGTGAAACCCTGAGGATAATCCAATCAGGAAGTGCCTCTTATTTTGAAACCTCTGTGTTCCTATGCGTGCCTGTCCTCCATTTAAAGGGATATAAACCAGATTCCTTTTTCTGTGGCTTCCCTAAGGTGTCAAAAGTCTTTAGACAGTTTTCAGGCTTTTATTTAGAAAAATTAGCGTGAAGGATCACATTGCGTAAGTGGAGAGGTGGGGGCTCACAGTGAGATGGTGCGCAATTGAGTGAAGCGGCCATTGTTCCTCCCGTTGTTATGGAAAAAGCTACACACTCTGTTATATTATCGAATATATATTTTAAAAACTACCTGAGGAATGATTATAAAAAACGTTTGACATGTTTCTGTGGACATTATGAAGACTATTTGGAATTTCCATCTGCGTTATCGTGACCGCTCTTTCCTGTGGATTTCTGAACATAACGCGACAAACAAACGGAGGTATTTTGGGTATAAAAATAATCTTTATGGAACATTTGCTGTGTAAATGGGAGTCTCGTGAGTGAAAACATCCGAAGATCATCGAAGGTAAACGGTTAATTTGATTGCTTTTCTGATTTTCGTGACCAAGCTTCCTGATGCTAAGTGTACATAATGCTATGCTAGGCTATCGATAAACTTACACAAATGCTTGGATTGCTTTCGCGGTAAAGCATAATTTCAAAATCTGAGACGACAGGGTGATTAACAAAAGGCTAAGCTGTGTTTCAAAATATTGCACTTGTGATTTCATGAATATGAATATTTTCTAGTAATATTTGACTGTTGCGCTATGCTATTCAGCGGTTGCAGACAAAAATTATTCCGCTACAGGGATTGGTAGCGTCAAGAAGTTAAACTCTGCCCACACCACATCTCTTCCTCTACATCGGCCCTATGACAGTGCAATCGACCTTCTCCCGGGCACCGTACCGCCTCGGGATGACTTTATTCCCTGTCGGGTCCGGAGACCAAAGCGATGGAGGGGTACATTGAGGACTCTCTCTCGGCGGGGATAATGCGTCCATCTGCCTCCCCTGCCGGTGCAAGGTTCTTCTTTGTGGAGAAGGACAACATCCTGCATCCGTGTATCGACTACCGGGGCCTTAATGCCATTACAGTTAAAAAACATTACCAACTGCCACTCATCTCCCCCTGGCTTTCGATCCTCTCCAGGGGGCAATCATTTTCTCCAAGTTGGACCTATGGAACGCCTACCATCTGGTTTGGATACAGGATGGAGACGAGTGCAAGACAGCCTTTAACATGGCTAGTGGGCACTACGAGTACCTGGTGATGCCGTTCGGATTGACCGATGCTCCTGCAGTGTTCCAGGCCCTAGTCAATGACGTGCTCCGTGACATGTTGAACCAATTTGTGTTTTACTACCTCGACAACGTCCTAATTTATTCCTGGTCAGCTCAAGAGCACCTCCTACATGTCTGACAGGTCCTTCAGCGCCTCCTGGAGAACCAGCTTTTCGTGAAGGTGGCATCGCTCCACCATCTCCTTCCTAGGATACGTCATCGTTGCAGGGAATATTCAGATGGACCCTGACAAGGTGAGAGCGGTGGTGGATTGGCCTCAACCCACATCCAGAGTGCAGCTGCAACGTTTCCTTGGATTTGCTCATTTCTAGCGTTGTTTTATCCGTTACAGCACCCTTGCTTCCCTCCTCTCTGCAGTCACCTCTCCCAAGGTTCCATTCATATGGTCTCCAGCAGTTGACCAGGCGTTCTCAGACCTCAAGCAGGGATTCACTAACCGCTTCCATCTTAATCCTTCCGGTCCCGTCAGTTTATGGTGGAGGTCAACGCCTCGGACGTCGGAGTGGGGGCTGTCCTGTTCCAGCCTTATGCCCAGGACCAGAAGCTACATCGCTGCTCCTTCCTTTCCCATCATCTTAACCCAGCTGAGAGGAACTATGATGTGGGAAATAGAGAATTATTCGCAGTTAAGATGGCGATGGAGAAGTGGAGGCACTGGTTAGAGGGGGCGGAACATCCATTATTGATGTGCATGGACCATAAGAACCTGAAATATCTCCGCACCGCCAAGCGCCTAAACTCCAGGCAGGTGAGATGGGCCCTGTTATTCACTCATTTCCATTTCACCATCTCCTACAGCCCGCTATCATCTGAGGAACAGAGAGTCTGGTCCACAATGCGCAGCTCACCGGATATTTGTCCCGGACTCTGCCTGGGCTCCAGTCCTGGAATGTGCACATTCCTCGAGACTCACCTGTCATCGTTGCTCCCGTTGGACCTTGGCTTTGGCCCGACAGTGTTTTTGGTGGCCCACCATGGTTCCTGACGTCTCCAAGGTTCGTTGCTGTCTGCACTGTTGTGTGCTTAGAACAAGACTCAGCGGCAAGCTCCGGCTGGCCTCCTTCTACCACTCCCTGTTCCTCACTGCCCTTGTTCCTATCGTCACAGGTCTCCCTCCGTCAGATGGCAACACCACCATCCTTGCGATGGTGGATAGGTTTTCCAAAGCCGCCCATTTTATCCCCCTTCATAAGTTGTCCTCTTTTAAGGAGACGGCCCAGCTCATGGTGCAGCAAGTCTTCCGGATCCATGGACTTCCGGTCGACATGGTCTCCGATCATGGTCCTCAGTTCATATCCCGGGTCTGGAACGCTTTCTGCACCCTCATTGGGTCATTGGCCAGCTTGTCCTCTGGTTTTCATCCCCAGTCTAACGGCCAGTCGGAGCGAGCCAATCAGGACCTGGATACGACTCTTCGTTGCCTCGTCTCCACCAATCCCACCACCTGGAGCCAGCAACTTGTGTGGGTGGAATATGCCTGCAACACCCTTCCCTGTTCTGCTACTGGTCTTTTGCCTTTTAAGTGGTCTTTGGGATATCAGCTCCTGCTCTTCCCAGAGCAAGAGGAAGAGGTCAGCATACCTTCTGCCCAGATGTTCATCTGTTGCTGTCGCCGTACCCGGAAGAGAGCCCGGGCCGCTCTACTCTCTACTCAAGACCACCTCCAGGTATTGCTCCCCGCTACCGTCTTGGATAGATGGCATGGCTTCCACTTGGGCTCTGCCCCTCTGGATGGAGTCCCGCAAACATTCCCCCCATTTTATCGTCCCTTTCTCCATCTCTAAGGTCCTTAGCCCCTCTGCTGTTCACCTTATGTTGCCTCGCACCCTCCATATACAGTACATTCTACTTTCCATGTATCTAGAAGTAAACCCCTGTCTCACAGCCCTTTGTCTCCTGTTTCTCTTTGCTCATTTGAGCTGTTCTTGCCATAATATGGACTTGGTCTTTTACCAAATAGGGCTATCTTCTGTGTAATACCCATCCCTTGTCACAACACAACTGCTTGGCTCAAACACATTAAGAAGGAAAGAAATTCCACAAATTAATATTTTACAAGGCACACCTGTTAATTGAAATGCATTCCAGGTGACTACCTCATGAAGCTGGTTGAGAGAATGCCAAGAGTGTGCAAAGCTGTCATCAAGGCAAAGGGTAGCTATTTTGAAAAATATCAAATGTAAAATATATTTTGATTTGTTTAACACTTTTTTTGGTAACATGATTCCATATGTGTTATTTCATAGTTTTGATGTCTTCACTATTATTCTACAATGTAGAAATAAAAGAAAGAAAGAAAAACCCTTGAATGAGTAGGTTTGTGTGTGTGCACAGTTGAAGTCGGAAGTTTACATACACTTAGGTTGGAGTCATTAAAACTTGTTTTTCAACCACTCCACAGATTTCTTGTTAACAAACGATAGTTGTGGCAAGTCGGTTAGGATCTTTGTCCATGACAAGTCATTTTTCCAACAATTGTTTACAGACAGATTATTTCACTTATAATTCACTGTATCACATTTCCAGTGGGCCAGAAGTTGACATACACTAAGTTGACTGTGCCTTTAAACAGCTTGGAACATTCCAGAAAATGATGTCATGGCTTTAGAAGCTTCTGATAGGCTAATTGACATAATTTGAGTCAATTGGATTAAATATCAGGAATTGTGAAACACCTTAGCGAAATACATTTAAACTCAGTTTATGTAAACTTCCGACTTCAACTATATATATATATATATATATATATATATATATATATATATATATATATATATATATATATATATATATATATATATATATATATATATATATATATATATATATATATATATAGTGTTGAAGTCGGAAGTTTATAAACTGAGTTTAAATTTGTTTTATATATATATATATATATATATATATATATAACAAAATTTTACAAAAACTAACTAACTCAAATATAGTCATTGCATGAGTATTCACCCCCTTTGTTTAGACAAGCCTACATTAGTTCAGGAATAAAATTTGTCTTAAAAGGTCCAATGTAAACCCTTTTATTTCAATATCCGGTCATTTCTGGGTAACAATTAAGTACCTTACTGTGATTGTTTTCAATTGAAATGGCCCAAAAGAAACTAAATAGGTTCTTTATCAAAGCTATTTCTAAAGCACAAATTTTGCTCAGACTGTCTGGGAGTGGTCTGAGTGGGGAGGGATATATTGAAATCTAGCTGTTATTGGCAGAGGGGTCTGGAGCGCTCTTATTGGTATATTAACTAATTTAGAACCTGGTGATGTCACCAGGCAGGCCAAAACTCCATCCCACCAAAACAGGCTGAAATTTCAGGCAATCTTTTCAAACATCTCTTACACTAAAAGGTCATTATCACAATTTCCACAATATTATTCCAACCTCATAGTGTGGAAATATATATAAATATAATTTGAATGCACCTCTATGTTAAATATGTCTGTTTCTTAATATTTTTTGTAATTTTGTGTACTGTGTAAGAATATGATGAAGATAAATACACAACGCAGACACAGAGTACGAGAATCGAACTAACGCTCAATGGAAAGTGTTTTTTTCTGTAATAGGGAATTATTGACTAATGGTTCAGAGACATGGGAGGAATATGTCTTCTGAAGTAGGATACTTGTTATTTTGCCATTGGCTAGTTTCATTGCAATGAATTATAATTGTTCAACCACAGGCTAGGGCTGGGTTATAAAACTACATGCTGTTCCTTTTGTTCTGTGGAGAGAGAATCACTGGAAAGAACCACCGGAGAGCATCATTGAGGACAGGAATAATGACCATCTACCTCCCTTTATGATTTGTCCTCTTCGAATAAACCTATTTTGCCTCCCCCTGATTTGCTTTGGAGTTTGTGTTATTGAAGAATAACATAAATTGCTAACAACTATATGTTTGATGCATTTATGCAGGGATATAGTATCAGTATAACTTCCCTGTCAAAATAAAGGTGAAATATACTACGTTTTTTTTATTTTTACAAATCACAAGTTACATGGACTCACTCTGTGTGAAATTATACGGATTGACATGATTTCTGAATGACTACGCCTTCCTCTACTGAATTTCAAGCACAGATTGAACTACAAAGACCAGGGAGCTTTTCAAAGCCTCATAAAGAAGGTCAGTGATTGGTACATGGGTAACAATAGCAAATCAGACATTGGATATCTCTATAAGCATGTTCAAGTTAATAATTATGCTGTGTATTATGTATTAAACCACCCTGACACAACAGCTAAACAGTCGTCCTTCTGAACTGAGCTGCAGGATAGGAAGGAAACTGCTCAGGGATGAGGCCATTGGTGATTTTAATACAATTACAGAGTTCAATGGCTTTGATGGGAGAAAACTGAGGATGGATCAACAATATTGTAGTTAGTCTACAATAATGACCTAAATGAGTGAAAAGAAGAATAGAAATATTATTCCAAAACATGCATCCTGTATTGAACAAGGCACTAAAGTTATAATGCAAGAAAACACTGCAAAGGAATACACTTTTTTTGCCTCAATGCAAAGCCTTATGTTTGGGGCAAATCCAACACAACACATCACTGAATAACTGCCTCCTAATTTTCAAGAAAGGAAACGGGATGATGCTAAGCACAGGCAAAATCCTAGTGGAAAACCTACTTCAGTCTGCGTTCCACCAGTCACTGGGAGAAAAATTCACCTTTCAGAAGGACAATAACCTAAAACACAAAGCCAAATCTACACTGGAGTTGCTTACCAAGAAGACAGTGAATGTTCCCGAGTGGCCAAGTTACAGTTCTGACTTAAATCTGCTTGAAAATCCATGGCAAGACTTGAAAATGGCTGTGTACCCTCAACAGAGCTTGAAGACTTATTAAAAGAACAATGGGCAAATATTGCAAAATCCAGGTGTGCAAAACTCTTAGTGACTAATCCAGGAAGACGGACAGCTATAATCACTGCCAAAGTTGTTTCTATCATTTATTGACTCGGAGTGAATACTTATTTAACCTCTACGGGATCGGTGTCCTCTCTCGGGACGGTTGAGCTAACGTAGGCAGATGTGATTAGCATGAGGTTGTAGGTAACACAAAAAAATCCCCGACATAGACATATTTGATAGGGGCAGAAAGCTTAAATTCTTGTTAATCTAACTGCACTGTTCAATTTACAGTAGATATTTGTCACGCCCTGACCTTGGAGATCCTTTTTATGTCTCTATTTTGGTTTGCTCAGGGTGTGAGTTGGGGTGGGCATTTCTACATGGAGACCGTCTCAGAACTCACCGCTGACACCTTCCACAGCGCAGTGGCAGAGAGAGACCTCGCAGTGGTGCTGTTTTACGTAAAATGTGAGCAACTTGCTTTTATATCGTTCTGCATGAGGTTTAAAGATGCAGTCACGAAAACATGCACACGAAAACACGCATACACCTAAAAAAAGACAAAACAATTCTGATAGTTAAAATATGATTAATTTGTATTGTTGTAAAAAATCCAACTTACAATCAAACTTACTATACCGACCAATCCTATCTTATTTTGCTACTACTTTTACAAAAAAAATTCACAGATTCACAGAAATCCGTCTTAGCAGCCAACTCCAACAACCCTGGATAGACTTCCAGATTCTCCATCTCTCCATCTCTTGTAAAGCTGCATCCTCGTAGTATTCCCTCCTCACTCTCCTGTAAAATGTAACCTTGCTGAGGAGCAGTAGAAAGAAAGTGATCATAAGTAAATGTGAAATCAGATTGATTTTAAAATAACCTTTGTAGCTGGTGCCAGAAAATGTAATAGAATGGGTCTAAACTGTTGCAACCAAACATTCGACATTTAACATTCTACCAGATTACCTGTGTTGACTGATTTTATTTGACAATTTAAAAACACAATTCAATCACAACTGTGGATACAATACATTTCAAAACTTATCTCCATTGTCTTTGATTATCATCATGTTCAAATGTATTTTATATGGTTTATAATTGCCTTGGCAAAGAATGTGTCTTTCACAATACACACACAACAGCTTAGTGTAAACCCCTTTTAACTCCACCCAACACAGGATTTAATGTTCTCCAGCATAACCCTAACCTAGAAGACCAGGACAGGTAAGTTTGCTCAAGGTACATTTTTTTACCCTGATGAAGTCCTTTTGTTTACCCGACCTAGAATACCTCACAATTAAATGCTCACTGTATTACCACCCAAAAGGTAATACATTAAAAAAACATTAAAAAACATCAAACTTTTACAGATGCACAATTGAGAGCATCCTGTCGGGCTGTATCACGGCCTGGTATGGCAACTGCACCGCCCGCAACCGCAGGGCTCTCCAGAAGGTGGTGCGGTCTGCCCAAAGCATCACTGGGGGCAAACTACCTGCCCTCCAGGACACCTACAGCAGCCAATGTCACAGGAAGGCCAAAAAGATCATCAAGGACAACAACCACCCGAGCCACTGCCAGTTCACCCCGCTATGATCCAGAAGGTGAGGTCAGTACAGGTGAATCAAAGCTGGGACGAGAGACTGAAAAACTGCTTCTATCTCAATGCCATCAGATTGTTAAATAGACATCACTAGGCGGCTTCCACCCAGTTACGTAACCCTGCACCTTAGAGGCTGCTGCCCTATATACATAGACTTGAAATCACTGGCCACTTTAATAATGGAACACTTGTCATCACTGTAGAATGCTCTGGTAGCCATGCTGGTCAAGTGTGCCTTGAGTTGTAAATAAATCACAGACAGTGTCACCAGCAAAGCACCCCCACACCATCACACCTCCTCCTCCATGCTTCACGGTGGGAACCACACATGCAGAGATCATCCGTTCACCTACTCTGCATCTCACAAAGACACCGAGCTTGGAACCAAAAATTACAAATTTGTGTTTTAAGATTAAAACCTCTTATGCTAGGGTGCAGTATTTTCACGTCCGGATGAAAAGCGTGCCCAAAGTAAACTGCCTGCTACTCAGGCCCAGAGGTTAGGATATGCACTCTGAAGTTTCTCAAACTGTTTGAATGATGTCTGTGAGTATAACAGAACTTATTTGGCAGGCGAAACCCCGAGGACAAACTATCCAGGAAAAAATAATTTGAGGTCATTCTCTTTTCAATGAGTTTTCATTGGGAATCTAGAATTCTAAGGCAGTTGCTTGCAGTTCCTATAGCTTCCACTGGATGTCAAGTCTTTAGAAATCGGTTGATGTTTTTCTTTTGAGTAATGAAGAAGTAAGGCTGTCCAGAACGAGGGTCGGGTGAACCGTACTGTTTGATAGAGCGCATGACCTTAAAGCTCGCTACACTTTGTTTTCCTTCGGTATTGAAAACAGTTATCCCGTCTTAAATTTGATTGATTATTTACGTTACAAAATACCTAAAGTTGTATTAGGAAAGTTGTTTGAAATGTTTGGACAAAGATGAAAGATTATGAGATAATTTGTAGTCATGTGGCACGAGTTGGAAGCGGTGTTTTTCTGGATCAAACGCGCCAAATAAATGGACATTTTGGATATATAACGACGGAATTAATCGAACAAAAGGACCATTTGTGATGCTCATGGGACATATTGGAGTGCCAACAGAAGAAGCTCGTCAAAGGTAAGGCAGGAATTATATCTTTATTTCTGAGTTTCGTGTCGTGCCTGGCGGGTTGAATTATGATTGTCTGTCTTTGTTTGATGGGGTGCTATCCTTAGGTAATAGCATGGTTTGCTTTTGCCGTAAAGCCTTTTTGAAATCTGACACAGCGGCTGGATTAACAAGAAGTGTATCTTTAATCCTATGTATAACACTTGCATCTTTCATCAATGTTTATGATGAGTATTTCTGTCATTTGATTTGGCTCTCTGCAATTTCAACGGATGTTATTTGAGACAATGCATTACTGAACATAACGCGCCAATTTAAACTGAGGTTTTTGGACATGAAGAGGGACTTTAGTGAACAAAACAAACATTTATTGTGTAACATGGAGTCCTGGGAGTGCCACTAGATGAAGATCAAAGGTTAGTGGTTCATTTAATCGCTATTTCTGACTTTTGTGAGCCCTCTCCTTGGCTGGAAAATGTCTGTATGGTTTTTGTGGCTAGGCGCTGTCCTAACATAATCGAATGGTGTGGTTTCGCCATAAAGCCTTTTTGAAATCGGACACGTTGGCTGAATTAACAACAAGTGTAGCTTTAATTTGATGTATCACATGTGTGATTTCATGAAAGTTTAATAATTATAGTAATTTTGGGGGATTTTGGTGCTCTGCCATTTCACCGGATGTTGTCAAATCGATCCTGATAACGGGATTTGAGCCCTAAGAAGTTTTTAAGAGCATACTGTGCAACTTTCATAAGGTCTGGATGCCTTATATGAATACTGTATGACAAAAGGAGTCTGTATTGAAAAGATGCCTTTGTCAGGGGAGACACCTATTTAGGCAATCCCTAGCTGCTTGGCTGCTCAGTCCTGGCCCTGGGGGTTTGCTGTACTGTTGTTAGTCTGGCCTTGGCCTAACACACCTGAAACCAATAATGAATGTTTCACTAACATCCTGAAGCTGAGTGGGGTTTGTTGGGTTGGGGTGCTACAGGGCCTTGGAACCCTAGGAACAGGACAGGGTGACCCAGCTATATTCTGTGCAAATAAAAAGAGCTCTCCAGTACTATATGGCCTATGGTATGAATTATATGGAGGGTGTACTCTTTCTGTGCGTTATTGTGTAGGCAAAAGTGTGTTTTCATTCAAGTTTTGTTTTCCAAACCTTTCCCTTGAGACATAAAAAAAGATGGGAAGGAAGTTGTGTTGGTGAGAGAGTTGAGTTATTGACTAGACTGGCTAAAATTTGATATAGAGGATGTCTTAAAGACAATCAAAAGTTGTCTTTGTACATTATTTGTAAGAGTTGTTAATTTGTTAGGTTATTCGTTAAAGGTGCAACACTATTGATTATTTAATTATCATGGATCTAGTTCAGTCTTATCAATCAGTCTTATCAATTTAATAATCTCTTACCTAGCTTGTTGACTGTGTATTTTTGCTTACTTATTGTTGTTGTGAATAGAGACTGCTAGAAGGACCGTGGGTCCTATTAGATGGTGTAGAAATGCAGGAAATGTGCTTTAGATGCCCACCCCCAATTTTTTTTTTTTTACCTTTTATTTAACCAGGTAGGCAAGTTGAGAACAAGTTCTCATTTACAATTGCGACCTGGCCAAGATAAAGCAAAGCAGTTCGACAGATACAACGACACAGAGTTACACATGGAGTAAAACAAACATACAGTCAATAATACAGTATAAACAAGTCTATATACAATGTGAGCAAATGAGGTGAGGGAGGTAAAGGCAAAAAAGGCCAAGGTGGCAAAGTAAATACAATATAGCAAGTAAAACACTGGAATGGTAGGTAGTTTTGCAATGGAAGAATGTGCAAAGTAGAAATAAAAATAATGGGGTGCAAAGGAGCAAAATAAATAAGTAAATTAAATACAGTTGGGAAAGAGGTAGTTGTTTGGGCTAAATTATAGGTGGGCTATGTACAGGTGCAGTAATCTGTGAGCTGCTCTGACAGTTGGTGCTTAAAGCTAGTGAGGGCGATAAGTGTTTCCAGTTTCAGAGATTTTTGTAGTTCGTTCCAGTCATTGGCAGCAGAGAACTGGAAGGAGAGGCGGCCAAAGAAATAATTGGTTTTGGGGGTGACTAGAGAGATATACCTGCTGGAGGACCCCCAGACCCCCTGTCAAGTTATGTCTCCCTCTGCAAATAGTACTGCTGGCTGATTTAGAAAGTCAAAGTCAATCAAAACAAAACTAATTATATTTGTCACATGCACCGAATACAACAGGTACAGTGAAATGCTTATGTCATGACATTGGCCTATTTGGGTATAGCAAGCCCATCCCCCTCTCCCTGACTCCCCCTCTCCTCCTTCAACTAGGTTGCTGTGGTCAGAGAGACATCGTAAATGACTGAGAATCTTCTCATGGACACATAGTAGAGAGAGAGTAGAATTTCATGGAGCAGGAAAGGAATTTGCTTCCACCTCACAGAACTTGTGGTATGAACAAATTTCATGTTCCGGAGAAAGTATAAAAGATCAGTGAAGAATCCAGCTACGAACTGGTCCGTTTGTCACAACTTGGGGAAGCTCATGGGAGACGGTGTGGCCACATTACCATAACGCTGTTTATATACTAGCCTCAGATATGAGGTTTACATCTAATTGTTGTATAAGATGAATGAGTGAGTATGATACTGTTTGTATAATTGTGTAATATGATTGTGGACTGTTTAATGAAAATGAAAATACAATTCCCTTTTGATTTGAACTAAATCAGAGGACTGCCCCTGAGCCCAGTTAGGGTCTGAGATCCTGGGACAGCCCTCTTCGGCCCTTCCAAATAAAACCCCCACTCGGGTTTTCGATCAGCAGACCATGCTTTTCTCCATTAGGATGAGACAAAGGTTGTAGACCATTGCTGAATCTTTTAACCATACCACGTGGTTAAACTCTTAGACTATCTATACCGACAGAATTAGAACAAGTCTTTGATATTGATTACTAGTCTGCAGCTAGGAATTCGGGATCATTGAACGCGAACGACAACCGCCGAAACACCCATTCTATAACAAATGAATGAATGTCACTTTGAACTATCCCCTCTAACCACAACCGAGAGAGAGCGGGTGAGAGACGGACAATTCTACAAAAGACACAAACTTTTCACCAGCGATCAAGACGACACACTGAGCGTAAAAAAATTGATTGCAATTATTCCCGAATGAGTTAACGTTCATGTGTAAAGGATTAACATTTCAATTGTTATAATCATTAACTGTAGTGACTTCTTAGTCAACCCCCACTCTTGTCTTTATTTTTTTATCCGTTATTTTACCAGGTAAGTTGACTGAGAACATGTTCTCATTTGCAGCAACGACCTGGGGAATAGTTACAGGGGAGAGGAGGGGGATTAATGAGCCAATTGTAAACCAGGGATTATTAGGTGACCATGATGGCTTGAGGGCCAAATTGGGAATTTAGCCAGGACACCGGGGTTAACACCCTACTCTTACAATAAGTGCCATGGGATCTTTAATGACCTCAGAGAGTCAGGACACCCGTTTAACGTCCCATCCGAAAGACGGCACCCTACACAGGGCAGTGTCCCCAATCACTGCCCTGGGGAATTGGGATATTTTTTTTTTTTTTAGACCAGGGGAAAGAGTGCCTCCTACTGGCCCTCCAACACCACTTCCAGCAGCATCTGGTCTCCCATCCAGGAACTGACCAGGACCAATCCTGCTTAGCTTCAGAAGCAAGCCAGCAGTGGTATGCAGGGTGGTATGCTGCTGGCATTGTCTAACAAGCCACCATGCCGGTTCAGCCCACTAGGGCACATTCTCCTATCATTTCATGTTACCACATTTACCATGTGTGTTTGTTTTTGTTTATGCATTTCTGTGAATTACTTAGTTAGTAATAAATAAATGATTTAAGACAATTGATGTATGGATGACTCATAGTGAAGAATGGGTTTGTGCAGATAACCAACAATTTACGACATTTGGAATGAGACTAACGTGAGGTACAGTAAATAATTAATTAATTCGAAGACTAATTGATCAGATAAAATATCTGAAAAGTTACTTTAGGAAATGATAACTTTGTAATCTGAATATTTTTCCTTGGTGCCCCGACTTCCTAGTTAATTAGTTACGTGATTAATCAGTTGATCGTGCAGTAACTAATTACAGAGAATCTTTGATAAAAACTATCAGTCTTCAGTTAATGAGAGTAAAGACACGACACTTACTTACAAGCCCTTAACCAACAACGCATTTCTCAGAAAAATAAGAGTTAAGAAAAATATTTACACAATAACTAAAGCATTAAAAAAGAGCAAAACAATTAAAGAACAATAACAAGGCTTTATACAGGGAAACCGCTACCGAGTCAATGTGCGGGGATGCAGGTTAGTTGAGGTAATTGAGGTAATACGTACATGTAGGTAGGGGTAAAGTGACAATGCATAGATAATAAACAGCGAGTAGCAGCAGCATAAAAAAGGGGTGGGGGTCAATTTAAATAATCTGGGTAGCCATTTGATTAGCTTTTCATCAGTCTTATGAATTGGGGGTAGAAGCTGTTAAGAAGCCTTTTGGACCTAGACTTGGCGCTCCGGTACCACTTGCAGAGCGCTAGCAGAGAGAACAATCCATGACTAGGGTGGCTGGAGTCTTTGGCAATTTTTAGGGCCTTCCTCTGACACCGCCTGGTAAAGAAGTCCTGGATGGCAGGAAGTTTGGCACCTGTGATATACTGGGCCATATGCACTACCCTCTGTAGCACCTTGCGGTCGGAGGCCAAGCAGTTGCCATACCAGGCGGTGATGCAACCAGTGATGCAACCAGGATGCTCTCGATGGTGCAGCTATAGAACTTTTGAAGACCTGAGGATCATGCCAAATCTTTTCAGTCTCCTGAGGGGGAATAGTCATTGTCGTGGTGTGTTTGGACCATGATAGTTTGTTGTTGATGTGGACACCAAGGAATTTGAAGCTCCCAACCTGCTCCACTACAGCCCGGCCCTCTTTTTCCTGTAGTCCACGATCATCTCCTTTGTCTTGATCACATTGAGGGAGAGGTTGCTGTCCTTGCATCGCACTGCCAGGTCTCTGAACGTCCTCCCTATAGGCTGTCTAATTGTTGTCGGCAAACTTAATGATGGTGTTGGAGTCGTGCTTTGCTATGCATTCATGGGTGAACAGGTAGTACAGGAGGGGACTAAGCACGCACCCATGAGGGTCCCCCGTGTTGAGGATCAGCGTGGGAGATGTGTTGTCGCCTACCCTTACCACCTGGGGGCGGCCCATCAGGAAGTCCAGGATCCAGTTGCAGAGGGAGGTGTTTAGTCCCAGGGTCATTAGCTTAGTGATGATTTTTAAGGGGCACTATGGTGTTGAACGCTGAGCTGTAGTCAATGAACAGCATTCTCACGTCGGTGTTCCTTTTGTCCGGGTTAGAGTCCCACTCCTTGAAAGTGGCAGCTCTACCCTTTAGCTCAGTGTGGATGTTGCCTGTAATCCATGGCTTCTGGTTGGGGTATGTTACGTACGGTCACTGTGGGTACAACGTCATCGATGCACTTATTGATAAAGCTGGTTACTGATGTGGTATACTCCGCAATGCCATTGGATGCGTCTCAGAAAATATTCCAGTCTGTGCTAGAAAAACAGTCCTGTAGCTTAGCATCTGCGTCATCTAACCCCTTCCGTATTGAGCGAGACACTGGTATGTCCTGCTTTAGTTTTTGCTTGTAAGCAGAAATCAGGAGGATACAATTATGGTCAGATTTGCCAAATGGAGGGCGAGGGAGAGCTTTGTACACTTCTCTGTGTGTAGTAAAGGTGGTCTAAAGTTTTTTCCCTCTGGTTGCATATGCGGGTAGAAATGAGGTAAAACAGATTTAAGTTTCCCTACATTAAAATGTTCTTGTTTGCTTATGGCTTTATACAGCTCATTGAGTGCGGACTTAGTGCCAGCATCGATCAATAATATAATAATACTCTTAGCAGAAATGTTTATTTTTAATTTACAATATGTAGAATCTATGAGAATAGAAAGGTTCAGAACTTTTGTGAAACATCACAGCACAGTTGAAAAATATATGGCAAATAGAAATCAAAACTGGATGGTGTTCAGAGATAGATGGGAGGGGTTGAGTGGAGCTGAAGGATGGGACTAAAAACAAACGAGAGAGCTATTGTAAAATATATCAGGGCACAGACTCAGGTCTTTACCTCAAAACACCAAGAGAGCCACTAACAGTTTTTTAATATCATCAGTATGGCTTTTCAATTAAAATTGATTTGTGTGACTTTTATCTTGTGTGTTTATATACACCTTGTAACCGTTACCTGTCATGTGTGAATGTTGCTGTTTATATGTTTACTATATGTCTTTATCTTATCTGACCACAACTGAAATTCCTTCTGAAAAGTGATCAGTGCACAATACAAGTAGCCTGGTCCCAGATCTGCTTGTGCTATCATGTCAACTCCTGATATTCTGTACTGAAATGTAAGTGGTTCTGTTTTTGTCCACCAGGGGACGGTGTGTCCATGGCCTTCATGCAGTCCTACATAGAGGTGGCAGAATCCCTAGACAGCTGCGTCTACACAGGCAGGACATGTCTGATATTTTTCCACTCTTCTGACCAATCATATCAGATCTTTTCACATCAGATCTTTCTCAGAGCTGATCTGACCAATTAGTGAAAAAATATCAGAATTGGGCTGCCTGTGTGAACACAGCCTTTGACATTTGAATGATTGATTCAGCAGTTCTCCTTTCAATGTTCTATTAGTTTCTTGTAAATCACTTAACATGTCTTGAAGCAAAATATTCCTCGATTATCTGGCAATAATCCATATGACTTTTTTTGACTGTCAATAAGACGAGTCCAACTTTTACTGTTTGGAGACCGTGTGGTCAATACGACAATTTAGGCTCAGCCAATAGAGCTATTTTTACCTGGTCTTTTAGATCAATAGATCAATATGTCTGTTGATGAGCCTTCTAGTAGATACCCATAGACTTCCAGTCATTGCTCTAACGCTAGTTACAATTGGCTTGCAAAACGTCCTTCATCCAGGGCACAGAGGCATAAAAATGGTATCCACAAGTTCATCTGACTCTGGGGAAGTAGATAAAGGGCCTTCACCCTTTTTTGCACTTTTATACATGTCCCCTTGTAACCATCCCGATTCTCTACCTTTTTCCCAAAGTGTGTACTTGCACACTCCCCATCATGAATTTAAAAGCATTGAATTATAATCATTGGCTGGAGGAAGTTTCCACCATTGTTAGATTCATGGCAGGAAGTGTGCAAGTACACACTTTACGAGAAGGGTGGAGAATTGGGACTCAGCCCATATCAGTTTTTTTCTCAGTGTGTCCCAGGAGTCGTCTGGCGTCCCCCGTTCTCCTGTCCTCTTGAGGAGGTGACATCATTCTTGGAGGGGGACCTGTGCCAGAATAATGCAGCTATCACCTCTGTCACAGTACTGAGCCTGTTCAGCTCCACAGCAGACGCAGGTAACTAGTGTGTGTGTGTGTGTGTGTGTGTGTGTGTACTGTGTGCGTGTAATGTGGGTGTGTGTGTGAGTCATTGATGAATGTATCATTACCGTAAAACTTTAAACGTCTGGGCGTTTATTTGCTGTAAATGCTGAGATGCCCTGCTTATTGGGGACCGGTGTTTAATAGAATTCGAGGTGTGGAAAGCCCAGCTCACCCTTTTATAATTTGGTTTTCTAGCTGTACAAGTTGAAGAAAGCAGTTATTAATGACAGTCGCTGTTATCACAGATAGTCCTGTTTGATAATTAAACATTGATTGCATTTAGAACGCACAACAAATGTTAGGCTACAAAGAGGGCTAAGTGGTCAACTTTTCTTGCTGGCTACACCGACAGACTTGTGTTTTGATAGGTAGTGATCAATCTTCCAGCGCAAGGTAGACACAAAGAGGATGGAAAAACTTACACTACTGTACATGACCAAGAGTATGTACACCTGCTCGTCGAACATCTCATTCCAAAATCATGGGCATTAATAAGCAGTTGGTCCCCCCTTTGCTGCTATAACAGCCTCCACTCTAGTGGGAAGGCTTTCCACTAGATGTTGGAACTTCGCTGTGGGGACTTGCTTCCATTCAGCCATGAGCATTAGTGAGGTTGGGCCAGTCAAGTTCGTCCACACCCATCTCAACAAACTATTTCTGTATCGACCTCTCTTTGTGCTCGGGGGCATTGTCATACTGAAACAGGAAAGGGCCTTCCTTAAACTGTTGCCACAAAGTTGGAAGCACAGAATCGTCTAGAATGTCATTGTATGCTGTAGCATTAAGATTTGCCTTTAACGGAACTATGGGGCCTAGACTGGACAATGAAAAACATCCCCAGATCATTATTACTCAGCCACCAAACTTTACAGTTGGCACTATGCATTGTAGCAGGTATTGATCTCCTGGCACCCGCCAAACCCCGATTCCTCCGTCGGACTGCCAGATGGCGAGACTTGATTCATCAATCCAGAGAACCCGTTTCCACTGTTCCAGTCCAATGGCGGTGAGCTTCACACCACACCAGCTGACGCTTGGCATTGCTCATGGTGATCTTAGAGTGCGGCTGCTTGGCCTTGGAAACCCATTTCATGAAGCTCTTGACGATCAGTTCTTGTGCTGATATTGCTTCCAGAGGCAGTTTGGAACTCTGTAGTGAGTGTTGCAACTGAAGGCAGACTATTTTTACGAGTTACACACTTCACCCCTCGGCGGTCTCGTTCTGTGAGCTTGTGTGGCTTACCATTTCGCGGCTGAGCCATTGTTGCATCTAGATGTTTCCACTTCACAATAACAGCACTTACTGTTGCACCTGGGCAGCTCTAGCAGGGCAGAAGTTTTACAAACTGCCCTGTTGGAAAGGTGACATCCTATGACGGTACCATGTTGAAAGTCACTGAGCTCTTCAATAAGGCCATTCTACTGCCAATGTTTGTATATGGAGATTGCATGGCTGTGTGCTTGATTTTATACACCTGCCAAATCCACTACTTTGAAGGGGTGTCCACATACTTTTGGTGATATAGTATATATGAACTGTCTTTGTTAGAGATGCTGTGAAATTCCCAGTGTCTAATAGAGACCTGCATGTATTTGCTAAATGTGAATACACAGCTATTATTATTTTTTATTTATTTAACTAGGTGGGGATTTGAACTTGCAACCTTCCGGTTACTAGTCCAACACTCTAGGCTACCAACCACTAGGCTACCAGCCATTTGTTGGAGGTTTTATGTTTAATGGGAGTTTTACAGTATTCATTAATTGAAATTATCTTATAATTCTCTCTCCTTTCATACTGTGTTTGTGTGTGTCTGTCCCTCTCCCTCAGGTGTGTCAGTGTTTAAGGATGCAGCGAAAGCACTCGAAGGAGAGACAATGTTCTGACTGTTTGCTGACAGACAGGCTGAAAGAAGGTACAGGTACAGTTTTTTCATGTATTTTGCTTATGGTATGTACTGGAGTTGAATATGTGCACCTTTGGAATATGTGCAACATTTGCAGTGTCCTCTGATACTCCAGTAACTACACTGCAGTAACACCATATTTTCAAAAAATCTTTACGCACAGTTTGATGTGTTTCCTCTATTAGAAAGAGTTTGAAAAAATAATAAAGAAAGTGGGTTAGGGTGAAGGAGATGGAAACGGGTTTGGTCAGCAGTAGGCATTTCAGGGCTTTGGAGACTTGCATTTCTTCGCTCTCCACTCTCCGTTGCTGCTTTTTCTCCTTCAAGATCCATATTAACATTTGGTGGATGTATTTTGATTTGTGACAATGTCCGCATCGTTATGATGTCGAGTCAAAAACACATCTTTTAACCAATGGGTAAAATAATATGTTAATTTCTCTATCATAATCTGTTAACATGTTATTGGAGTCTTTACCCTTGCAGGTGTAAGGTTCTGCTTTTCTTAGTCAACCTTGTGTTCTTTTTCTTTGTGTTCTTGAACATAGCCCTGTTTCTTTTTGTTCTGGAACGTAGCCCTGTCTTTCTTTTTGTTCATTGATTTCACCTGTGTTTCTCACCTGGTCTCATCAGTTCCCTATTTAGTTCAGTTCTTTCTGTTTGTATGGTTGTGAGGTACTGTTTGCTTTTGACTGCCTGCCTATGTTTGACCATTGCCTGCCTGTGACCACGATTCATGCCTTCTGCGAAGGCTTAATAAACGTCTGCCACGCTCTGCGTGTGAATCTCCACCTTTTTCTCCCTGAGTATTCATTACAGTAGAATTGTCAGAATTAGGGTGACTAAATAAATGGAGGCCAGAGAAAAAAAGTGGTCAAAAATCAGGAAAATTTCATGACCTCAGCTAAACTGGATTCTGTGGAAGAATTAAAGCTACTGACTACCTGACAGGCTCACCTTCCCATTGAACTAGTCATATTTCTTCTTGAATCTGCAGGACATAAAACAATATAGAGGTATGATGGATATTGATTTAGAGACATGACGAAGTATTTTCAAATTTTATTGGACGCTTTTCATATTTGAAATTCCTGTTCTTTTTCTCACTGTCAACGGAGCACTGAGCTTATGCCATTTCATTCAGCTTGTGACATGCTAATTTTGTTTTTTGCGACCCACGGAAACAACTTTGAACACGACCACAAAATGTAAAATACTCAAAAGTTGATACATGAAACCTGCACCTCTAGGTTATGAAGGTTATGAAATCTGACTTTTTAGATATAATATTTGTAATATGTTAGAGAAAGACCCCACTGAATAATTCAGAATGTGAATAATCGTATTTTCCTTGGTACAATTTCTTTTATAACTTAAAGAAGGGGAATTTCATCACCAAAGAGTGTTTTCACTCACTATGATAGACTGATCATAGTGGGTGGCCACCCTACATTCCTTTCATACCAAAGATGACACACTAACAATTAATTAATTGTTCTTGTTGAGAGAATGTTGGGATTAACCCACTTCCTCAACTCTCTCCAATCTAGTCTTTGGCCATTGGCTGGAGCTGCCTTATCTACAGACTAGGTTGTCATTGCTGTCAAAGGGGCTTCCCTTTCTCTTGCAGTCTGGAGGTATAAGAGGCTCTAGCAGCTCTTTAGCGAGGCCGCAGATTTCCAGACAAGTCCTCAGGTCGTTGATGAGACAGCCTTGCCTCAGTGGGTTTGAGAAGGGCTTTTTTGCACACTCTCTCTCTATGAACAGAGCCACCTCGCTGGTGAATTTGTTGCGCTTCTCTTGGTCCTCAAGCTGGGTCAGGCAGTTTAGGAATACTCGGCTCTCTAGGTATTGCCCGGTGTCTTGTTGGACTAAGATGCACACATGCGCAATCATATCTTTGTTCAGCGTTGTCAGCTCATTCTTCATGTGAGAAAACCGCCACGTGTCACGGAAAACCTTATGTAGCACATCCTTGACCAATAGTAGCCATAACTCTCTTGGCAGTGGAGATGACTGTTAAACATCCTTTTCTGGCAGGACATTCTCCTTCAGAAAAGCTATATTCTTCTATTGGAGCAGATTGGCTCTATAGGCATAGGCCGCATACTGGGAATCGATGCTGATCCACTGAAACCTTGTGAGTGCTCCATTCAATAATGGCTGTCTGTGGTGTTTGGACCTGGATAGAAAGGCAGAACTCTGCAGGCTATCTCTGCAGTAGATTGCAACACCGTCCCCTTTGGCAGTTCTATCTTGGCGGAAAATGTTATAGTTAGGGATGGAAATTTCAGAAATGTATCTGATCTTCCCTGTTTTTAGCTTTTGGAGACACAGACATCTCCAACAGGGAGTGCACGATTGTCTATATGTGCCTTTTGGAGGATGGGCCTGTAAACCTTCTGGTGGGACAACAGAAGATGAAATACTCCCATGCCCTTGGAGAGTAGTTTTTCTATTTTTATGTAGTCTATTTAGTATTGATTTTATCTTGAGTTTTTAATGTTTTCATTCAAGGTGTCTTGGAGCCTGCATGTACTGTAGTGCCAGGTGGGCTGAAGTTTGCACTTAAAAATGAATTTCCATTGTGTCAGGCAACTAACTTCACAGACACACTTTCACATTTAGTTATTCCTCATTCTGTCAGCTGAAATTGTTGGCAGCAGTAATTGTTATACGTAGTTATACTTTTATAGATATATTTTCAAGTAGAATATACAGTGCATTCGAAAGACTCCTTGACTTTTTCCACATTTTGATACAATCTTATCTCAAATTGATTAGATTGATGAGGAAAAAATACCAATCTACACACAAAACCCCATAATGACAAAGAAAAAACAGGTTTTAAGAAACATTTGCAAATGTATTGAAAAAAAAATCTGATATCATGTTTACATAAGTATTCAGACACCTTATTCAGTACTTTGTTGAAACACCTTTGGCAGCGATTACGGCCTCGAGTATTCTTGGGTATGACGCTAAAAGCTTGGCACACCTGTACTTGGGGAGTTTCTCCCATTCTCTCCCATTGTGCATTGACATCTTTCAACTTAGGTGCACATGTGCTCCTTGTTAAATATGCCAGTGTAGAGCCCTTGCTGACATTAAAGGTGCAATATTTAAATTACTTTTTATTTAACCAGGCAAGTCAGTTTAGAACAAATTCATATTTACAAAGATGGCCTACCGGGGAACAGTGGGTTAACTGCCTTGTTCAGGGGCACTATGACAGATTTTTACCTTGTCAGCTTGGGGATTTGATCCAGCAACCTTTCAGTGACTGTCCCAACGCTCTAACCACTAGACTACCTGCTCCGCTATTTCCTGTTTGCTAAAAGTCAAATAGTTTGCCTAATTTCAGTTTGAGACAAAACAAGTGTAGTTTAGAGAATCATTGTACCATCTAAACCTCTGTGAAATATATTTTCATTAACCAAAAATATTGTATTTTCAGCTGTTTGAAGCTGGGGTACAAAACCTAAAGACGCAAAAAGGAAAATTAAGAATGGGAAGTATAGAAATAGCTCACATAGATCATATCTACCGCTTCTTAGACTTGCAGTCAATGAGAACGACAGATCTATAACTCACATTTCTATGAATTTGGTTGGGTCGCCCAAAGAGTTACATATTGCAGCTTTAATAGAGTGGTTGCGATTCCAGATTTTCTGCAACCCCAATTGCTGTGGCTATTGATACAGAGATTTCTGTGCATGTGCAGGATTCTTTTTAACGTGGCTGCCTATGTAGATTCTGCTCAGTGCTTGACATGGAGGGGGAAATGTCATGTTGTACATTAAAGATATGGTCAACACGT
This sequence comes from Oncorhynchus tshawytscha, assembly GCF_018296145.1. Lineage (NCBI taxonomy): Eukaryota > Metazoa > Chordata > Actinopteri > Salmoniformes > Salmonidae > Oncorhynchus > Oncorhynchus tshawytscha. The sequence continues at coordinate 10,205,782 of NC_056452.1, read as the reverse complement.
TCGAACTATGCATTCCATACCTCAAGCGTGATTTCCTGTTATTTTTTTCAGGAGGGGTGTTGGGCTACAGTACATGCAGCGATCATGTTGTACTCAAAAGACATGATCGACATGTTTGTACGAACTTTCTGTCACGCCCTGGACATAGAGAGGTTTTTATTCACTATTTTGGTTAGGCCAGGGTGTGACTAGGGTGGGCATTCTATGTTCCTTTTCTATGTTTTGGATTTCTGTGTTTGGCCGGGTGTGGTTCTCAATCAGAGGCAGCTTTAAGAATGCTATTGTTGTCTCTGCTTGAGAACCATACTTAGGTAGCCTTTTCCCACCTGTGTGGGTAGGTATTTTCTGTTTAGTGTGTTTTGCACCTGACTGAGCTGTTTCGGTTGTTCTTTTGTTACTTGTTGTATATAGTGTTCAGTTTAATAAATAACATGAACACGTACCACGCTGCGCTTTGGTCCTCACCTTCTTCCACCAACAGCCGTTACACTTTGTTGTCTGTTGTAACAGTATCGCTAACATAAGCATGAGACAAAGGCATTCAAAGGAGTCAATAAGTATTCAACCCAAGACATTTCAGCTTTTAACTTTTCATTAATTTGTAAAAATGTCTAAACATAATTCCACTTTGACGTTATGGGGTATTGTGTGTTGGCCAGTGACACAATCTCAATTTTATCAATTTTATATTCAGGCTGTAACACAACATTTTGATAAAGTCAAGGGGTGTTTATACTTTTGAAGTCACTGTTGTCTACATCACCATGAAAATGGTGAGTAAAGAGAAACGGAAAGGGAGGGGGAGTGTGAGCAGCAGGTATGTATTGTGCGAGACATAACACATGCACAGAATGTGATCCAGATTATTAGCTTTGAGAAAGGTTTCCGGAAGGGCAGGAGAGGGAGGCGCGAAAACTCCTTATTCGCAGCCATGGCCATTATACGGCAAATGTTTAAACAAAGCTATGTAACCTAAGGTCTAGAATTATTGTGATCAGCAGCTACTATGTATTGCGTGTAAAATAATGAATGAGCAGAACGTGATCCGGATCCTTAGCTTTAAGAAAGAGGTTTCTGAAGGGGCGGGCAGGGACGAAGGCTTCTTTTTCGCAGCCAGGGTGTCACACCCTGACCATAGTTTGCTTTTGTATGTTTCTATGTTTTGGTTGGTCAGTGTGTGATCTGAGTGGGCATTCTATGTTGGATGTCTTCTTTGTCAATTTCTATGTCTGGCCTGATATGGTTCTCAATCAGAGGCAGGTGTTAGTCATTGTCTCTGATTGGGAACCATATTTAGGTAGCCTGGGTTTCACTGTGTGTTTGTGGGTGATTGTTCCTGTCTCTGTGTTTTGCACCAGACAGGGCTGTTTTTGGTTTTCCACGTTTATTGTTTTGTTGTGTTTGTGTTTATTAAACATGAATGAATATAATCACGCTGCGTTTTGGTCCGCCTCTACTTCACTTAAAGAAAACCGTTACACAGGGCCATTTTCTTAGGAATATTTAAACTAAGCAATGTAACTGAATGCCTAGGATTAGAACAATATTCAAAATGATAAGACTTGGCCCAATTCTATAAATATATGGCTCTGAGTCATTCCGTCTTGTGTATATGTGTGCCATTGAGATCTTGCCAAGACTCAAACATCTGAGGTGACTGTGACCTTTCGGCCTGTCTGTGAATATTGTACCGCACAGGTCCGCCTGTCACCTCCATGCATGAGATCACCACCACTTCTATTCATTCATTCATCCCTCTTTCTCCAGTGCCTTTTAAACGAATACAATCGGTATTGTTTTGTCGGCGGATTAGTAAGTGTGTGACACAGACTGTGTGTTGATGCCTCGCTGGTTTCTCTCCAAAACGCACACTCATGGACAAACCTCCAAAGACTAGGCGGTCAGATTTTTCTTCCAATTATTCCACTTCTAGAGGCACAGGGAGAGAGGGAGGAAGAAGGATGGTATTTGCCAATGAATGAGGGCATTCTGTGTAGTTTTCTCCACTCCCTCCTCTCTTCTCAGCAACAGCAGTAGCAGCTTCCCATCCACTTCCTCTGTCTCTGGGGGGAACTGTATCCCTTAATTGTGTCTGATGGTTGCCAGTTATTTTCCTGAATCATCATACCTCACTTCCCATAGATTGAGGTTCATGAGGTTATTTTCCTGCTAATGTCCTCTCTATCTGGGCTGTGTTCATTAGCCGTCAAGCATAAGAAAACAAACTGAAACAGGGAGGGCTAACCTGGAGTTGTCCAATAGTAACCGCTTTGCTTTCCATTGCTGAATGTTTTACAACGTTTTCTATTGGGTGCACTAATGAACACCACCCTGCTTTTTCTCTCTCAATGTCTGGAGAAGCATGTCATTCATCAGCCTGGGTTAAGATGATTTATGATTGGCGAAATATGAGAAGTGTTGATGTTTAAGCTTAGGTTTTTTGGGGGGGGAAACTGATTCATCCATCACAATCAAAAACTCCTTGACATCAATTACAGAGGTTCAGTAAAATGTTGAGGTTGTTCAAAAAACCTTGACAGAACGTTCCGTTGACTGAACGGACATCTTGTGATACTTGTGTCTACAACAAGCTTTCCGTATCTTACACTTGATTGACTCACATGGATTAAGATGCTCACTTTGAAGATGCTAGAACAGTCCCCATTGACTCTTCCTTTGCAAACTAAACGAGCCATGAATAGAAAAATCAGACAACCCCGTAGTAGAATCGTGTTCTATTTACCTAGTCGGCTTGTTGTTGTGTGTTCTACGCAAGACAAATATTCCTCTCGGTCAGTGGTATAAAGTACTTAAGTAAAAATTCATGCACTTATCAAGAGAAAATCCCCCGTCATCCCTTCTGCCTCTGATCTGGCAGGCTCACTAACCACATGAGTTGTTTGGAAATTATGTCTGAGTGTTGAAGTGTGCCCCTGGCTATCCGCAAATGTAAAAAATCAAGACAATCGTGCAGTCTGGTTGACTTACAACAAGGAATTTGAAATGATTAATACTTTTACTTTTGACTTTTACGCAAGTAGTATTTTATTGGGTGACTTACACTTTTACTTGGGTCATTTTCTTTGAAGATATCTTTACTTTTACTCAAGTATGACAATTGGGCACTTTTTCCACCACTGCTTGCGAGTGCCATAAGGAGGGAAACATGCATTCTGACAAGTAATCATTGCACAACAATTCTTGCAATCGCGAAAACAGCAGTTTAAATGGCCTTTGTTAAAACAAAGGGGAGCCCTGCTTTCCATTTCTACTTTATATTTTTTTCTCAACTCCTAAATATATGCAAACTGCACAATTTTTAAACCTGGAGTTTGCCTGTTTAAGCAGGTTACTACTCAGCAATTTGTGACTGCATAGCAGAGAGTGGGGCTAAATGTAACACAGGTCAATTGTAGGGTAACTTGTGGTAAAATGCCAACTTACCTCAAACATTTTTGGGGGGGAGTGACTTAAATTGTGTTGAGACAAATGACATGTTTAGTTGAGCAAGTGTAGTGGCAACCAGGGAAAGTGCTTTGGTGGGAAATTGACATGAAGTGGTTTCTGTGAGAAGTATCCCGGGTGGCGGGTTACACCAAGTTACTGTAACAGGTAGGCTTACATTATATTCACTGTGTTTATTGAATTTATTGGGACATACAATTAATCAATATGAGTTAAAAGATGACATTTGGGATCAAGCTAATGATTACCCCAATAGGGAAATGGAGACAGGCAACCCCATGCTATCTGCATGGGGTTATAAAAAATATCAGCAGCTTTGAACATCCCACGGAGCACCATTACAGTTGAAGTCGGAGGTTTACATACACCTTAGCCAAATACATTTAAACTCAGTTTTTCACAATTCCAGACATTTAATCCTAGTAAACGTTCCCTGTCTTAGGTCAGTTAGGATTACCACTTTATTTTAAAAATGTGAAATGTCAGAATAATTGTAGAGAGAATTATTTACTTCAGCTTTTATTTCTGTCGTCACATTCCCAGTGGGTCAGAAGTTCACATACACTGAATTAGTATTTGGTAGCATTGCCTTTAAATTGTTTAACTTGGGTCAAAAATTTCGGGTAGCCTTCCACAAGCTTCCCACAATAAGTTGGGTGAATTTTGGCCCATTCCTCCTGACTGAGCTGGTACAACTGAGTCAGGTTTGTAGGCCTCCTTGCTCACACACGCTTTTTCAGTTCTGCCCACAAATGTTACTTAGGATTTAGGTCAGGGCTTTGTGATGGCCACTCCAATACCATGAATTTTGTTGTTCTTAAGCCATTTTGCCACAACTTTGGAAGTATGCTTGGGGTCATTGTCCATTTGGAAGACCCATTTGCGACCAAGCTTTAACTTCCTGACTGATGTCTTGAGATGTTGCTTAAATATATCCACATAATTTCCCATCCTCATGATGCCATCTATTTTGTGAAGTGCACAAGTCCCTCCTGCAGCAAAGCACCCCCACAACATGATGCTGCCACCCCTGTGCTTCATGGTTGGGATGATGTTCTTCGGCTTGCAAGCTTCCCCCTTTTTCTTCCAAACATAACGATGGTCATTATAGCCAAACAGTTCTATTTTTGTTTCATCAGACCAGAGAACCAAAAAGTATGATGTTTGTCCATATGTGCAGTTGCAAACCGTAGTCTGGCGGTTTTGGCGGTTTTTATGGCGGTTTTGGAGCAGTGGCTTCTTCCTTGCTGAGCGGCCTTTCAGGTTGTCGATATAGGACTCGTTTTACTGTGGATATAGATACTTTTGTACCTGTTTCCTCCAGTATCTTCACAAGGTCCTTTGCTGTTGTTCTGGGATTGATTTGTATTTTTCGCACCAAAGTACGTTCATGTCTAGGAGACAGAACGCATCTCCTTCCTGAGTGATATGACGGCTGTGTGGTCCCATGGTGTATATACTTGCGTATTATTGTTTGTACAGATGAACGTGGTACCTTCAGGTGTTTGGAAATTGCTCCCAAGGATGAACCAGACTTATGGAGGTCTACTTTTTTTTTTTTTTACGTCTTGGCTGATTTCTTTTGATTTTCCCATGATGTCAAGCAAAGAGGCACTTGAGTTTGAAGGTAGGCCTTGAAATACATCTGCAGGTACACATTCAATTGACTCAAATGGTGTCAATCAGAAGCTTCTAAGGCCATGACATCATTTTCTGGAATTTTCCAAGCTGTTTAAAGGCACAGTCAACTTAGTGTATGTGAACTTCTGACCCACTGGAAATGTGATACAGTGAATTATAAGTGAAATAATAAGATGTCCTAACCGACTTGCCAAAAATATAGTTTGTTAACAAGAAATTTGTGGAGTGGTTGAAAACGAGTTTTAATGACTCCAATCTTAGTGTATGTAAACTCCTGATTTCAACTGTAAATCCATTATTAAAAAATGGAAAGAATATGGCACCACAACAAACAAACACAACAACAAACACAACAAAATGCCACTATGCTGCATCAATTGGGCTACAGGTGATGATGCTTATTGCAAATAGCATACCTGATAACATGAACCATGCATGGGATATACAGTGGCTTGCGAAAGTATTCACGCCGCTTGGCATTTTTCCTATTTTGTTGCCTTACAACCTGGAATTAAACCAGAGAAAATTAAATACATTTTGGGGGGTTTGTTTCATTTGATTTACACAACATTTTTGTGAAACAAACAAGAAATAAGACAAAAACAAAACTTGAGTGTGCATAACTATTCACCCCCCAAAGTCAATACTTTGTAGAGCCACCTTTTGCAGCAATTACAGCTGCAAGTCTCCTGGTGTATGTCTCTATAAGCTTGGCACATCTAGCCACTGGGATTTTTGCCCATTCTTCAAGGCAAAACTGCTCCAGCTTCTTCAAGTTGGATGGGTTCCGCTGGTGTACAACAATCTTTAAGTCATACCATTTGGATTGAGGTCTGGGCTTTGACTAGGCCATTCCAAGACATTGAAACATTTCCCTTTAAACCACTTGAGTGTTGCTTTAGCAGTATGCTTAGGGTCATTGTCCTGCTGGAAGGTGAACTTCCGACCCGGTCTCAAATCTCTAGAAGACTGAAACAGGTTTCCCCTAAACTATTCCCCTGTATTTAGCTCCATCCATCATTCCTTCAAATCTGACCAGTTTCCCAGTCCCTGCTGATGAAAAACATCCCCACAGCATGATGCTGCCATAGCGTTTTCCTTGATGGTCAAAAAGCTAAGTCTGACCAGAGTACCTGCTTCCATATGTTTGGGGAGTCTCCCACATTCCTTTTGGCGAACACCAAACTTGTTTACTTATTTTCTCTTTAAGCAATGGCTTTTTTTCTGGCCACTCTTCCGTAAAGCCCAGCTTGTGGAGTGTACGGCTTAAAGTGGTCCTATGGATAGATACTCCAATCTCCGCTGTTGAGTTTTGCAGCTCCTTCGGGGTTATATTTGGTCTCTTTGTTGCCTCTCTGATTAATGCCTTCCTTGCCTGGTCTGTGAGTTTTGGTGGGCGGCAGGTTTGTTGTGGTGCCATATTCTTTCAATTTTTTAATAATGGATTTAATGGTGCTCTGTGGGATGTTCAAAGTTTCGGATATTTTTTTATTGTTACGGTTTTCTAGGTGTGAAGGATAGTCGGACCAAAATGCAGCGTGTAGATTGCGATCCATGTTTAATGAACAACGTGAAACACGAATAAACACAAAACACTACAAAACAAAGAACGTAACGAAAACCGAAACAGCCTATACTTGTGTAAATAAATAAAGAGATAGGAACAACGACACTAAGGACAATCACCCACGACAAACTCAAAGAATATGGCTGCCTAAATATGGTTCCCAATCAGAGACAACGATAAACACCTGCCTCTGATTGAGAACCACTCCAGACTGCCATAGACTTTGCTAGATAACCCCACTAGCTACAATCCCAATACATACACACCAAAACCCCAAGACAAAACACACCACAATACAAAAACCCCATGCCACACCCTGGCCTGACCCAATACATGAAGAAAAACACAAAATACTTAGACCAGGGTGTGACAGAACCCCCCCCCCCTAAGGTGCAGACTCCCGAACGCACCTCAAAACAATAGGGAGGGTCCGGGTGGGCGTCTGTCCATGGTGGCGGCTCCGGCGCGGGACGTGGAACCCACTCAGTCAATGTCTTAGTCCCCTCTCCTCGCGTCCCTGGATAGTCCACCCTCGCCGCCGACCATGGCCTAGTAGTCCTCACCCAGAAACCCACTGGACTGAGGAGCAGATCGGGACTGAAGGACAGCTCGGGACTGAGGCAGCTCAGGACTGAGGACTGAGGGGAAAGCTCGGGAAAGTCGGGAGTGAGAGAAAGCTCGGGAGTGAGAGAAAGCTCGGGAGTGAGAGAAAGCTCGGGAGTGAGAGAAAGCTCGGGAGTGAGAGGAAGCTCAGGCAGGTAGATAGATCTATCAGATCCTGGCTGGCTTGTGGTTTCAGCAGATCCTGGCTGACTGGCAGATCCTGGCTGACTGGCGGATCTGGCGGATCCTGGCGGATCCTGGCAGATCCTGGCCGACTGGCAGATCCTGGCCGACTGGCAGTTCTGGCAGATCCCGGCTGACTGGCGGATCTGGAAGAGTCTGGTTGACTGGCAGATCTGGAAGAGTCTGGCTGACTGGCAGATCTGGAAGAGTGGAAGAGTCTGGCTGACTGACTGGCGGATCTGGAAGAGTCTGGCTGACTGGCGGATCTGGAAGAGTCTGGCTGACTGGCGGATCTGGAAGAGTCTGGCTGACTGGCGGATCTGGAAGAGTCTGGCTGACTGGCGGATCTGGAAGAGTCTGGCTGACTGGCGGATCTGGAAGAGTCTGGCTGACTGGCGGATCTGGAAGAGTCTGGCTGACTGGCGGATCTGGAAGAGTCTGGCTGACTGGCGGATCTGGAAGAGTCTGGCTGACTGGCGGATCTGGAAGAGTCTGGCCGACTGGCGGATCCTGGCAGACTGAAAGATCTGGCTGCTCCACGCTGACTGGCGGCTCTGGCTGCTCCACGCTGACTGGCGGCTCTGGCTGCTCCATGTAGGCTGACAGCTCTGGCAGCTTCTTACAGACTGGCAGCTCTGACGGCTCCGTGCAGACTGGCAGCTCCTTACAGACTGGCAGCTCCTTGCAGACTGACAGCTCCTTGCAGACTGGCAGCTCCGTGCAGACTGGCAGCTCCGTGCAGACTGGCAGCTCCTTGCAGACTGGCAGCTCCTTGCAGACTGACAGCTCCGTGCAGACTGGCAGCTCCTTGCCGACTGACCGCTCTGGCTGCTCCATGCAGACTGACAGCTCTGGCTGCTCCATGCAGGCTGGCTGCTCTATGCAGACTGACAGCTCTGGCTGCTCTATGCAGACTGACAGCTCTGGCTGCTCCATGCCGGCTGGCAGCTCTGGCTTCTCCATGCAGGCTGGCAGCTCTGGCTGCTCTATGCAGGCTGGCAGCTCTGGCTGCGCTGAACAGGCGGGAGACTCCAGCAGCGCTGTAGAGGAGAAAGGCCCTGGCTGTGCTGAACAGGCGGGAGACTCCAGCAGCGCTGTAGAGGAGAAAGGCTCCGGCAGGGCTGAACAGACGGGAGACTCCGGCAGCGCAGGAGAGGAGAAAGGCTCCGGCAGCGCTGGAGAGGCGAGGCGCACTGTAGGCCTGATGCGTGGTGCTGGTACTGGTGGTACTGAACCGAGAACACACACAGGAAGCCTGGTGCGGGGAGCTGCTACCGGAGGGCTGGAGTGTGGAGGTGGCACAGGATGGGCTAGACCGTGAAGGCGTACTGGAGATCTTGAGAGCAGTGCTGGCACAGGACGTGCAAGGCTAGGGATGTGCACAGGAGGCCTGGTGCGTGAGGCTGGCACCAACTTCACCAGCCGACTAACACGCACCTCAGGACGAGTATGGAGCGCTAACCCAGGTGCCATCAAATCCCCGACACGTTCCGTCGGGCGAATTCCATGCAAAAAGCACCAACACAGCAACTCCCTCATTTCTCTCTCCTCCAATTTTCCCATTAACTCCTTCACAGTCTCTGTTTCGCTCACCTCCAACACCGGCTCTGGTTCTGGTCTCCTCCTTGGCTCCTCACGATAAACAGGGAGAGTTGGCTCAGGTCTGACTCCTGACTCTGCCACACTCTCCCTGAGCCCCCCCCAAGACATTTTTGGGACTGACTCTCAGGCTTCCTTCCGAGTCGCCGTGCTGCCTCCTCATACCGGCGCCTCTCCGCTTTCGCCGCCTCCAGTTCTTCTTTGGGGCGGCGATATTCTCCAGGCTGAGCCCAGGGTCCTTCTCCGTTTAGGATTTCCTCCCATGTCCAGAAATCCTTATAGCGCATCTCCTCTTTGGGCTGCTCCTGCCTGTTGACACGCTGCTTGGTCCGTTGGTGGTGGGTGATTCTGTTACGGTTTTCTAGGTGTGAAGGATAGTCGGACCAAAATGCAGCGTGTAGATTGCGATCCATGTTTAATGAACAACGTGAAACACGAATAAACACAAAACACTACAAAACAAAGAACGTAACGAAAACCGAAACAGCCTATACTTGTGTAAATAAATAAAGAGATAGGAACAACGACACTAAGGACAATCACCCACGACAAACTCAAAGAATATGGCTGCCTAAATATGGTTCCCAATCAGAGACAACGATAAACACCTGCCTCTGATTGAGAACCACTCCAGACAGCCATAGACTTTGCTAGATAACCCCACTAGCTACAATCCCAATACATACACACCAAAACCCCAAGACAAAACACACCACAATACAAAAACCACATGCCACACCCTGGCCTGACCCAATACATGAAGAAAAACACAAAATACTTAGACCAGGGCGTGACATTTATAACCCAACGCTGATCTTTACTACTCAATGACTTTGTCCCTGACCTGTTTGGAGAGCTCCTTGGGAATTTTGGAGCTCCCTGGCCTGTTTGGAGAGCTCCTTGGAAATTTCTCACATTGAATAGCCTTCATTTCTCAGAACAAGAATAGTCTGACAAGTGTCACGTTCTGACCTTAGTTCCTTTATTATGTCTGTGTGTCAGTTTGGTCAGGGCGTGAGTTGGTGTGGGTAGTCTATGTTCTTTTTTCTATGTTGTATTTCTGTGTTTGGCCTGGTATGGTTCTCAGAGGCAGCTGTCGATCGTTGTCTCTGATTGAGAATCATACTTAGGTAGCCTGTTTTCCCCATTTTGGTTGTGGGTGATTGTTTTCTGTGTCTGTGTTTTCCACAGAACTGGTTCGTTTTCAGTTTGTGTAGTGTTCAGTTTTGATTGAAAATATGACGAACACTTACCACGCTGCGTATTGGTCTGATCCTTCCTACTCCTCTTCAGAAGAGGGGGACGAAAACCGCTACAACAAGTTTCAGAAGAAAGGTCTTTGTTTCTAGCCATTTTGAGCCTGTAATCGAACCCACAAATGCTGATGCTCCAGATACTCAACTAGTCTAAAGAAGGCCAGTTTTATTGCTTCTTTAAATCAGAACAACAGTTTTCAGCTGTGCTAACATAATTGCAAAAGGGTTTTTTAATGATCAATTAGCCTTTTAAGATTAAACTTGGATTAGCTAACACAACGTGCCATTGGAACACAGGAGTGAAGGTTGCTGATAATGGGCCTCTGTATACCTATGTTGTATACCTATGCTATATATTCCATAAAAAATCTGCCGTTTCCAGCTACAATAGTCATAACATTAGCAATGTCTACACAGTATTTCTGATCAATTTGATGTTATATTAATGGACAAAAAAATGTTTTTTCTTTCATAAACAAGGACATTTCTAAGTGACCCCAAACTTTTGAACGGTGGTGTAGGTCCATACATTGCCCACCCCTGCTCTAGGATCGACATCCATTGGCAAGATGCCAAATGACTCCTGTCATTGTCAACCAGGCGACAGTGCACACAACCTGCATCATGATTCTATCATGTTATTCAAGCATTGTCTCATGGTCAAAGTATCTTTACAGTTACTTTCAAAGACCAGCTTAATCCCACCACTAAAACCTGGTTTGACAGTCAAGTGGGACTTTGGCTCATGTTTCTACCCTCAAGGCTAATGCATTCAACTCACCACTCAATGAAGAGGATGGTGATTACTTTATTGTCCATTTCCTTGAGACAGCTTCAGAGGAAACTGCCACAAAGTCTTAGTCATTATCTATAGCCTAAGCATGGAAAGGTGGAATTGTAAGATGGAAATTGCCACAAATAAAGTGACTGCTGTAAAAGCATCCATCATATTATTAGAGAAATGTTCTGGTACCTATTCTGCTAGACATGCCTTTATCAAATCAAATTGTATTGAAATTCTTACTTACAAGCCCTTAACCAACAATGCAGTTAAGAAAATAGAGTTAAGAAAATATTTACCAAATAAACTAAAGTTTTAAAAAAAGAACACAATAAAAGAACAATAATGAGGCTCTATATACAGGGGGCACCGGTGCCAATTCAATGTGCTGGGGTACAGGTTAGTCGAGGTAATTTGTACATGTAGGTAGGGGTACAGTGACTATGCAAAGATAAGAAACAGCGAGAAGCAGCAGTGTAAAAACAAAGTGTGTGTGTGGGGGGGTTGTTGGTGATGTGGAAACCAAGGAACTTGAAACTCTCGACCCGCTCTCCATACATCCCTGTTGATGTTAATGGGGGCCTGTTTGGCCCGCCATTTCCTGTAGTCCACGATCAGATCCTTTGTCTTGCTCACATTGAGGGATAGGTTGTTTTTGTCCAGGCACCACACTGCCAGGTCACTGGCCTCCTCCCTATAGGCTCTCATCATTGTCGGTAATCAGGCCTACCACTGTTGTGTTGTCAGCAAACTTAATGATGGTGTTGGAATCGTGTTTGGCCATAAAGTTGTGGGTCAACAGGGAGTATAGGAGGGGACTAAGCATGCACCCCTGAGGTGCCACAGTGTTGAGAATCAGTGTGGCAGACATGTTGTTGCCTACCCTTACCACCTGGGGGCGGCCAGTCAGGAAGTCCAGGATCCAGTTGCAGAGGGATGTGTTCAATCCCAGGGACTTAGTTTAGTGATGAGCTTTATGGGCACTATGGTGTTGAACGCTGAGCTGTAGTCAGTAAACAGCATTCTCACATAGTTGTTCCTTTTGTCCAAGTGGGAAAGGGCAGTGTGGAGTGCGATTGCGTCATCTGTGGATCTGTTGGGGCAGTATGCGATTTGGAATGGGTCTAGGGTATCCGGGATGCTGCTGTTGATGTGAGCCATGACCTGCCTTTCAAACTTCATGGCTACCACCGTGAGTGCTACGGGGCAGTAATCATTTACATTTATGGCCAGCAGCATACCACCCTGCATACCACTGCTGGCTTGCTTCTGAAGCTAAGCAGGGTTGGTCCTGGTCAGTTCCTGGATGGGAAACCAGATGCTGCTGGAAGGGGTGTTGGAGAGCCAGTAGGAGGCACTCTTTCCTCTGGTCTAAAAAAAATATATCCCAATGCCCCAGGGCAGTGATTGGACATTGCCCTGTGTAGTGTGCCGTCTTTCGGATGGGACCCGTTAAACGGGTGTCCTTACTCTCTGAGGTCATTAAAGATCCCATGGCACTTATCGTAAGAGTAGGGGTGTTAACCCCGGTGTCCTGGCTAAATTCCCAATCTGGCCCTCACACCATCACGGTCACCTAATAATCCCCTAACAATTGGCTCATTCATCTCCCTCCTCTCCCCTGTAACTATTCCCCAGGTTGTTGCTGAAAATGAGAACGTGTCAACTTACCTGGTAAAATAACAGATAAATACAATTTAGGTGGGTTATCTTCACTTCCTTGGGCACAGGGACTATGGTAGTCTGCTTGAAACATGTTGGTATTACATACTCGGTCAGAGAGAGGTTAAAAATGTCAGTGAAGACACTTGTCAGTTGGTCCGTGCATGCTTTGAGTATACATCCTGGTAATCTGTCTGGCTTTGTGAATGTTGACGGGTTTAAAGGTCTTGCTCACATCAGCTACCAAGAGCGTTATCACACAGTCGTCTGGAACAGCTGGTGCTCTCATGCATGCTTCAGGGTTGCTTGCCTCGAAGCGAGCATAAATGGCATGAAGCTTGTCTGGTAGGCTCGTGAAACCCAGCTCGCATCTGGGTTTCCCTTTGTAGTCCGTAATAGTTTCAAAACCCTGCCACATCCAATGAGTGTCAGTGCTGGTTTAGTAGGACTCAATCTTAATCATGTATTGACGCTTTGACTGTTTGATGGTTCTTCTGAGGGCGTAGAGGGATTGCTTATAAGTGTCCTGATTAGTGTCCCACTCCTTGAATGCATTAGCTCTAACCTTTAGCTCAATGCAGATGTTGCCTGTAATCCATGGCTTCTGGATAGGATACGTACGTATGGTCACTGTGGGAACAATGTCGCTAATGCACTTATTGATGAAGCCGATGACTGAGGTGGTATACTCCTCAATGCCATTGGATGAATCCCGGAACATATTCCAGTCTGTGCTAGCAAAACAATCCTGTAGCGTAGCATGCGCGCCATCTGACCACTAAGTTTTAAGTGAGTCACTTCCTGCTTTAGTTTTTGCTTGTAAGCAGGAACCAGTAGGATATAATTATGGTCAGATTTGCCAAATGGAGGGCTAGGGAGAGCTTTGTATGCGTCTCTGTGTGTGGAGTAAAGGTGGTTTCGAGTTTTTTCCCCCTCTGGTTGCACATGTGACATGCTGGTAGAAATGCTTCTGGATGGAGCCATTGTCTTAACGGAGGTAGCTGTTCTGTCTTGCCGATGCATGGAAAACCCAGCCAACTGTATATTATCCATGTTGTCATTCAGCCACGACATAATATACTACAGTTTTCAATGTCCCGTTAGTAGGAGCGTCTCGAACCGAGCTCATCCAGTTTATTCCCCAATGATTGCACGTTGGCCAATAGGACAGATGGTAGAGGCGGAATTCTTACAAGGCACCAGATCTGCATCCCCTGTATCGGCGTCTATTCTTTATGCGAATGACAAGAATTTGGGTCTGGTCCAGTATCAGCAGTCCTTCGCCTCCGAATCATTAAATAAAAACCTTTGTCCAGATCGAGGTGGGTAATCGCTGTTCTGACATCCAGAAGCTCTTTTCGATCATAAGAGACAGTGCTAGAAACATTATGTACAAAATAAGTTACAAACAACGCAAAAAAACACACAAAATAGCACAAATGGTTAGGAGCCCGTAAAAAGGAAGCCATCCCCTCCAGCGCCATTCTCGCTCTGAGACTCTGAAGTAGTTGTTTCCCTTGCTCTGCAAGGGCCATGGCTTTTGTGGAGCGATAGGCAATGATGCTTCAATGGTGACTGTTGTCGATGTGTTTAGAGGGTCCCTGGTTTGAGCCCCAGTTGGGACAAGGAGAGGTACGGAAGGAAGTCTGCATAGCAGCATATCGGTAATAGCAGGTGATAGTATACAATGAATTAATTAGCATGAGAGGGAAGGTAATATCAACAACATAACTTGGCATAAATGACTATAGCATTCAATGACCATAGCATATATGGGTTAGCAGAAAACTTCATGAAAATGATGCTCGGTTCTGGATTGCCAGAAAGCTAGCAACAATAACAAGAAACTGCCACTAGGTGAATCGTAGGTGGCTTGTTTCACCTTGTTTGATCTTGCTCTTGATACCATGTCTTGTTTTGAGGTGTTTTGACTGACGTCTATGGTAATATGGCACAAATTTGCTAGCTAGCTAACTAACAACAGTAACAATGTATTTGTGCAACTATTTATGTTTTCAATAAACATTGGAGACTAAATATAGATTTTTGATAACATGTAAACTAAGCCAAACCTGACTGTTTTGCCCCCTAGTTGCATACGTGTCGGGTTTGTTGCTGAACCCCCAGCCTGTGTATAGAGCAGTAGTAAGCAAGGGATTAGCCTAAATGACCCATAGCAGTTATAGCAGTTGAAGCAGCATATGGCAGTGCAATATTAGCCCCGGACAAGCACACCTGATTCTACTTGTCAACTAATCTAGCCCATGACCAGTTGAATCAGGTGTTTTTGTCCCAGGCTACAACAAAAATGTGTGCTGTTGGGGGTACTCGAGGACCAGAGTTGGGAATATATAAGTGTTTCAGAGTGCAATTATAATGGCTATAAAACCCTGCAACAACAGCAGTAAATAACAGCCAGGCTGGCACATAAATGCAACTAAAGACTAATTGCAGAAATAATAATAGGCAAGCACATACCACACTATTTACTATGAGAAAAGCCAGCTAGCATGCTAACCATGTCAAATGCGGCAGAAGTGATGTCATTGGAAGCCAGAAGTAACTGTCGGTCTAAGTGACGGGCTACTGGGATTTCTCAGAGAACTTCAAGTCGCCATTTTAAGTAATTGTAAAGCTATTGGCTGTGTTCGAGAGGATCAAAATCGTGAAGTGTCATGGGTACGATTTGACTAACTGACTGATCAATAAATAATAATGAGCAGTTCATTATGTTGCAAGGGCCTTTGTAGATCTGTCAGAATGCTCTAATAACCTGCAAACCACACATGAACAAATTAAAAACAAATAAAGTGGAAAGAATAAGTACAAAGTAAGAACAGTGTAATAACCATAGCAAAACGATTAATCAGCTAATGACACTCAACAAACATTATGTACATAACCCGGGGGAATGAAGAGTTCACTTACTCATCATTGACACATTCAAACCACACCAGGGATGGTTCAGAGTTTATAATCCAGTTGTTGCCCATGGAAAAAAAATCCAGCTTTATGTTGATAATCCTTTCTCTGGAAAGTGAGAATGACATCTGACCCCGGCCTGGGCGGGCTGACATATAATATATCAGACCAGGCCTAAAGTTATGATCTCAGGCCAGGGTCAGTGTGATTGGCAGGTCAAAGTTCCCATTAGCGGCCTTTGTAGGTGGTTTAAAATCTGATACAAATCTGATTTATTTGACCTCAAGTGGTTTTTAGACGGTTATTTGGCATATCTTGTTGCTTGCTAGCATCTCTGTAGAAAGCATGAGCACCACCAATCAGCCTACACTACTGTGCACACACCCATCGTGACTATGACATGTCATCAAATGCCTGCTGTCTGAACACACACATCCGATTTGGTCACGTCTATCTTCCTGTTTGGACAGTCAGTATTCCAAAACGGATTTGAAAAACAAAACTGATTTGAGCATTAAGGCCTGCAGTGTGAACAAGGCTTTATAGTTGAGTCAGCAGGAGTTTTTATTATTATTATTTCAAATATGAGAATGATAACATGTACATCAATTAATCTATCTATCTACAACAGGGCCATGTTCGGTAGCCAAACATTGTCGAACATTGCAGCTAGATCATACGAATAAATCCAGCGTGATTCCATATTCTACATTTCAGAGAGGGGTGTTTGTTCTACATAGCATATTTTTATTTCAACATTCCAAACGTAGCAGCTCAGTGACACAGGTTACTCATACACACATAATTTCTTTAGAAAATAAGGAGAGTAATAATTATATGATGATTTTGCTTCCACCTTTGGGTATCAGCTGTGGTTACTGATAGGCTACTCCTATTTTTGAAATTAGTTTACCTACCTACCTACCTACCTACCTACCTACCTACCTACCTACCTACTGGTAACTGCCAAAATACAGGAAACACTTGAAAGCATATTGAATGCAGGTGCTTCCACACAGGTGTGGTTCCTGAGTTAATTAAGCAATTAACATCCCATCGTGCTTAGGGTCTGTATAAAAATGTATAGAAATGCACAGTTGCCCATTATTTTGGCTACCATGGCTAGAAGAAGAGATCTCAGTTACTTTGAAAGAGGGTTCACAATGAAGAATAGGGATTTTAGTGTGTGTCTTAGTCACTCGATCTCAACCCAATTGAACACTTATTGGAGATTGTGGAGTGGCACCTGAGGCAGCATTTTCCACCACCATCAACAAAACACCAAATTATGGAATTTCTTGTGGAAGAATGGTGCTGCATCCTTCCAATAGAGTTCCAGACGCTTGTAGAATCTATGCCAAGGTGCATTGAAGCTGTTCTGGTGGCTCGTGGTGGCCCTATTAAGACACTTTATGTTGGTGTTTCCTTTATTTTGACAGTTCCAAGCTAGCACATAACGTTCTGAGAACCATATATTTCTTAGGTGGGAATTTCAGTACTTTAGCGTAACGTTTCCTATAGGTTTTCTCATGGTTCTATTTAAAGTAATGTTCTCAGAACGTTCAGAGAATGCTAAGAAACAACATTCTGCTGTGGGAATTTCAGTACTTCAGCATAATGTTTTCTGCAGGTTTCCTCATGGTTCTCAAAACATTAAGAAAACGTTCCATTAAAATCACAAGTAAACATTAGTAAACAGCCTGGGTTTGATCCCAGGATGTGTCACAACCGGCCGTGACCGGGAGTCCCATAGGGCAGCGCACAATTGGTCCAGCGTCTTCCGGGTTAGGGGAGGGTTTGGCCTGGGGGGCTTTACTTTGCTCATCAGGCTGTAGCGACTCCTTGTGGCAGGCCGGGCGCCTGCAGGCTGACTTCATTGGCAGTTGAACAGTGTTTCCTCCGGGCTTATTGGTGCAGCTGGCTTCCAGGTTACGCGGGCAGGTGTTAGGAAGCGTGGTTTGGCGGGTCATGTTTCGGATTACGCTTGGCTCAACTTTCGCCTCTCCTGAGACCGTTGGGGAGTTGCAGTGATGAGAGAAGATCATAATTGAATCGCAATTATGATTCTACAATGTAGAAAATAGTATAAATAAAGAAAAACCCTTGAATGAGTAGGTGTTCTAAAACTTTTGACCGGTAGTGTACATTCCCACAGAGATGTGATGGAAAATTGTATGTTTGTGCTTTTTTAATAACCATATTCTGTGTTCCTGCAAGTGACTGATTGAACAAACTCTCACTATCAGTATCTGCAATTTGGCAGTACGCCCAGACCCTTGCTTTGAGAATGAAAGATATCTGTTTCAAAGTCTCAGTTTAGAGAATAATCCTTGTGTGGTATTGGTCTGTCCCATGCATAACCCAATATTAGTCGGTCACATGAATGAAGCGAACATTAATGATTCATTAATTCTGAATAAGCTAAATCATGCAAATATGACTTGTCTGCAGTATTTAAGAGAACTAATGGGATTGCCCCCTGAGAGCTCCTGACAGATGTTCACTGTGGTGCATCAAGTTTGTTGGAACTTCTCCAGCGCGCTGATAATAAACAATGATTCATTTAAGATTGACTTTGAGTGTCCCTGTGTAAGAATTTCCACAACAGAGGGGAGGGATCCCCTAAGTACTGGTGGCCCACCTTGGTGCAAGATGTCGCCCTCTACACGCCCTCAACTCCTGCTACGTATGTGCCCAAACCAAATCTCCATGGCACGCTCCAGCAGGGACACTCCTTCCCCTTCCCGTGCCTCAGCGGCCATGGTCCCATCTGTCCATAGATGTTGTTACTGATCTTCCCCCGTCTGATGGTTTCACCACTGTTATGGTTGTTGTGGACAGATTCTCCAAACACTGCTGTCTTATATCTCTCTCTGGTCTCCCCACCACTCTCCAGGTTGCTGATGCACTGTTCCAGCAGGTCTTCCGGCACAATGGCCATCCGGAGGACATCGTAGGTATGGAGAGCCTTTTAGGAGAAGCTGCGGGCCACGGCCAGCCTCACATCTGGGTACCGGCCTCAGTCCAACGGGCAGGTGGAGATGAATAACCAGGAGCTGGGGAGGTTCCTTAAAAGTCACTGTCAGGGCCGGCAGGGGGAGTGGGCCCGGGTCCTTGCCTGGGGAGAGTGGGCCCGGGTCCTTGCCTGGGGAGAGTGGGCCAAGTTACTTCCCTGGGAAGAGTGGGCCCAGTTACTTCTCTGGGGAGAGTATGCCCAGAACTCATTTTGTCACTCCTCCACCGGGTTGACTCCCTTCCAGTGCATCCTGGGTTATCAGCTAGCCCTGGCCCCCTGGACCCTGAGCCGAATCCCCTGCAGTGGATGAGTGGTTCTGGTGCGCAGACGAGGTTTGGAACGCTGCCCACGTGAGGCTCCAACACGCCAGGTGAACTGCCACCCCAGTGAGGCTCCCATCTTTCAATCTGGTGATTGTGTCTGACTGTTCATCAGGAACCTCCTGCTCCGCCTGCCCTGCCAGAAGCTGAGCCCCCGGTTTGTGGGGCCTTTCAGTCCTTTGGAAGGTCAATGAGGTAACATATCGATTACAACCCCCCATAACATACCGGATCTTTTCATGTTTCCCTCAGCCCGGTTGATTCCTCTCCCCTGGCTGGTGCTGTCCCCCTCGCCTCCGCCTCCCCTCGGCATACGCAGGGGTCCCATCGATGTCGTCATGTCCCTCCTGGACTCCCAATGTCGTGGGGGTCGGGTCCAGTACCTGGTGGACTGGTAGGGGTAAGGTCCAGAGGAGTGCTGTTGGTTATCAAGCAGTATTGGTTTGTTTTTTTGTTTAACCCTTTTTTGGTTACTACATGAGTCCATATGTGTTGTTTCATAGTTTTGATGTCTTCACTATTATTCTACAATGTAGAAAAAATATAAAATAAGAAAAACCCTTGAATGAGTAGGTGTGTCCCAACTTGACTGATACTGTAGATAATAATAATAATAATAATAATAATAATAATAATAATAATAATAATAAAAGCTCTTTCAGATTCAGAAGGGTCTATGTAGAACCCTTCTTGTCTTCCAAACAATCCTTCTTCCCTTCCAAACAATTATCAAAGAACCCTTTCTTCCAAAAACAGTTCTAGGCACAAGTCTTTGCCTTAAAAAGAACCAAAAAGGGTTCTTAAGATTAAAACGGTTCTTGGTAGAACCTTATTACTTCATAAATAAGCCTTTTGAAACAGAAAAGGATTGTGGGAATGTTGGAAGATCTGTGCATTTGCCAGAAAATCAATGCATACATGAACCTATCTTGATAGTAAAATCGAGGGCGATGTCATTTAGGGACGATACACAGTACATTTGGAAAGTATTCAGACCCCTTGACTTAATCCACATTTAGTTACGTAACAGCCTTATTCTAAAACAGATAAAAATACAAATTAAATCCTCATCAATATACACACAATACCCCATAATGACAAAGTGAAAACAGGTTTTTTGAAATGTTTGCAAATGTATAAAAACAAAAATGTCAACAGTGAGCTCAGGTGCATCCTGTTTCCATTGATCATCCTTGAGATGTTTCTTCAACTTGGAGACCACCTGTGGAAATTAAATTGATTGGACATGATTTGGAAACGCACACACCTGTCGATGTAAGGTCTGACAGTTGACAGTGCATGTTAGAGCAAAAACCAAGCCATGAGGTCGAAGGAATTGTCTGTGGAGCTCTGAGACAGGATTGTGTCTTGGCACAGATCTGGGGAAGGGCACCAGAACATTTCTGCTGCATTGAAGGTCCCAAATAACACAGTGTCCTCCATAAGTTTGGAACCACCAAGACTCTTCCTAGAGCTGGCCTCTCAGTCAAACTGAGCAATTGAGGGAGAAGGGCCTTGGTCAGGGCGGTGACCAAGAACCCGAAATATCACTGATAGAGCTCCAGAGTTCCTCTGTGGAGATGGGATAACCTTCCAGAAGGTCAACCATCTCTGCAGCTCTCCGCCAATCAGGCCTTTATGTCCAGACAGAAGCCTGAGGAAAAGGCACATGACAGCCCGTTTGGAGATTGCCAAAAGACACCTAAACGTGTCAGACCATGAGAAACATGGCCTGAATGCCAAGCTTCACGTCTGGAGGAAACCTGGCACCATCCTTACGGTGAAGCATGGTGGTGGCAGCATCACGTTGTGGGGATGTTTCTCAGAGGCATGGACTGGGAGGCTAGTCAGGATCGAGGGAAAGATGAACGAAGCAAAGTACAGAGAGATACGTGATAAAAACTTCTCCAGGACCTCAGACTGGTTCACCTTCCAATAGGATAATGACACAGCCAAGACAACACAAGAGTGCCTTTCGCGACAAGTCTCTGAATGTCCTTGAATTACCTGATCGAACATCTCTGGAGAGACCTGAAAATAGCTGTGCAGCGACGCTCTAGATTTAACCTGACAGAGCTTGAGACAATCTGCAGAGAAGAATGGGAGAAACTCTCCAAATACAGCTGTGCCCAGCTTGTAGCGTCATACCCAAGAAGACTCGAGGCTGTAATTGCTGCCAAAGGTGCTTCAACAAAGTACTGAGTAAATATTTGAATACTTATGGAAATGTGAAATTTAATTTATTTGTTATGGAGCAGATGTGCAGATTGAGTGTTTTTTGGGGATCAATTTTAGAGCAAAGCTGTAAAGTCAAGGGGTCTGAATACTTTCTGAACACACTGTGGAGCGTGACACCGGACCTAGCCATGTTCTATTCATTCAACATGCATTATAAGGTCACTTCCAATGTTTACCCAACTCTGAATAGGCAAGATGACCTCTGCACACGAATCATTTCATTTCCTGTATCTGGAAGAGATCATACGGGGAATAATGTACTGAAATACCATATTCATGTCCTCATAAACCATAAAGATAGTCTTTAATGTTTTCTAAGGAAAGATATTAGATTTCCTGATGAATCAGTTCAGTGGCGTAATGTGCATTTTATGGCCCATTGTGGTTTGTGAGGACAGTGAGGTCATGTAAAGAAGTATTAGTCAAACTATTAGTCAATCCTCAGTTTCTTTGTTATGTGTCAGGCTGTCCTACTCTATGTCACCTGGGAGATCATAGGGCTTTTTTATAGGTCTGAGGTTCAAACTCAGGAATGAGAATTGAGAGGAAATTCTAGCTCGTGTGTGTGTGTGTGTGTGTGTGTGTGTGTGTGTGTGTGTGTGTGATGAGTGTGTGTCTGAGAGCCCATATATTATTAGGTTGCTAACACACAATTCTGGGAAAGGGACACAATATCTATCACTGTAATTGGATTATGTCCTCCAATTACAGTGCCTTGCAAAAGTATTCATCCCCCTTGGCGTTTTTCCTATTTTGTTCCATTACAACTTGTAATTTAAATTGATTTTTATTTGGATTTCATGTAATGGACATACACAAAATAGTCCAACTTGGTGAAGTGAAATGAAAAAAAACCCAGCTTGTTTAAAAAAAAAAAGTAAGATCTGGTGCAACCAATTACTGTCAGAAGTCACATAATTAGTTAGATTGCACGCAGGTGGATTTCATTTAAGTGTCACATGATCTGTCACATGATCTCTGTACATATACATCTGTTCTGAAAGGCCTCAGAGTCAGCAACACCACTAAGCAAGGGGCACCACCAAGCAAGCGGCACCATGAAGACCAAGGAGCTCTCCAAACAGGTCAGGGACAATGTTGTGTAGAAGTACAGATCAGGGTTGGGTTATAAAGAAATATCCAAAACCTTTTACATCCCACAGAGCACCATTCACTCTATTCTTAAAAAAATTGAAAGAATATGGCACCACAACAAATCTGCCAAGAGAGGGCCACCCCCAAAACTCACGGACCAGGCAAGGAAGGCATTAA
This sequence comes from Oncorhynchus tshawytscha, assembly GCF_018296145.1. Taxonomy (NCBI): domain Eukaryota; kingdom Metazoa; phylum Chordata; class Actinopteri; order Salmoniformes; family Salmonidae; genus Oncorhynchus; species Oncorhynchus tshawytscha. The sequence continues at coordinate 10,183,257 of NC_056452.1, read as the reverse complement.
TCAGAGAGGCAGAAAAGAGACCAAAGATAACCCTGAAGGAATTGCAAAGCTCTACAGCGGAGATTGGCGTATCTGTCCATAGGACCACTTTAAGCTGTACACTCCACAGATCTGGGCTTTATGGAAGAGTGGCCAGAAAAAAATCCATTGCTTGAAGAAAAAAATGAGCAAACACTTTTGGTGTTCGCCAAAAGGCATGTGAGAGACTCCCCAAACATGTGGAAGAAGGTACTCTGGTCAGATGAGACTAAAATTTAGATTTTTAGCCATTTAGGAAAACGCCATGTCTGGCGCAAACCCAAAACCTTGCATCACCCCGAGAACACCATCCCAACAGTGAAGCATGGTGGTGGCAGCATCATGCTGTGGGGATGTTTTTCATCTGCAGGGACTGGGGGGTTGTAAGGCAACAAAATAGGAAAAATGCCAAGCGGGGTGAATTATTTCGCAAGCCACTGTAGCTTTGAGAGTAATTGAGGAAAGATGGACAGAGAAAGCAAGGATTTGACACAGGCTTGTGTTCTTTAATTTTTGCTTCTTCCTGAAGTGTGCACTAGTTCACTCCTCCCCACAAATTTAAAAGCATTAGATTGGTGTTGGATTGGGCTAGAGGGAGTTTCCATAAGTTATTTCCTTTCAAATCGAAGAAGGAAAGAGGACAAGTGCATATTTTGGGAGAAAGGAGAGATTATTGGGATGCAGCCATGGTCTCCCTCTAGAATCACTGTGGTGATGAACATCTGAACTGAAGAATCCCTGTCACTTCCAGAATCAGATGTGAGTCTTCTGCTGTGCCTTGCTGTTATTCTTCCTGTGTCCAACCTCACGTAGGTCTGGAAAAACATGGGTTTGGTCTCCAGACATTTTTACAAATTAATAAAAAATGAAAAGCTGAATTTTCTTGTGTCAATTAGTATTCAACCCCTTTGTTTTGGCAAGCCTAAATAAGTTCAGGAGTAGAAAATTGCTTTGCAATACTTTAACATGATCACGCAGTGAATTTCAAACACAGATTTAACCACAAAGACCAGGAAGGTTTTCCTCCTGGCTTTAACACAACAAAATGTGGAATAAGTTTAGGGGTATGAATACTTTCTGAAGGCTTATACATAATCAGGAATTGGGTGTGGGAATTTCTCCATGGAGTTCCTAAACATCAACAAATAGGGCACATATATGTAGCTGTCTGTGTAGCTAACTTCCATGCTAACCTTATCTAGCTACTTAATGTTATCTGTTGTTGCTGGAGTTTTTTTTACTTCAAAAGATTAGCCAGCTGGCTCTATGGCCGGTTCTGGAGCTGGATTTATCATGCGTACTGATGTAGGGAATACTTTGCCACAGATGGAAACCATTGGCCGATCTGACTTTTCCATTTGTTGATATGTCCAAAATGTTAGTATCTTCCATAAATTGCGCCTGCTAATCTGCCATAGAAATAGTTAGAAAGAATTAGATGACTCTCCGGTAATATGGATAAAGATCACTGATATGCATTTTTATACATTGTAATGGACACGGTGCAACATTGGGCCTGGCAGGCTGCTGGCAGGCTGCAGTACAGCAAAGCCAAGTCAGGTCAACCCATGCTCAATGTTCTCACAGGGGATGTACAATGATTTTACTGATGATCATGCACTCCGCAAATAGAACAATAAGTTCCTTGAATTTTCTTTCGCGGGTGACTTTTCATCTGGATAGACACTTATGGTTTCTAACGTTAGACCAGTCAAAGCAGTGGAGTGAAGCACACGTGTCGTGAATAAAGACTTGTGGACAAAGCCATTCATCTTGGGGCGACAAATGGAGCGGGTTAGCAACATGCTATCATATCAGGCAATTATACCATTTATAAAATGGTCAGATATATGTACATTCTAAAATTATCCTAAAAATTAAGAATTTTCTGTTGGTTGCACCCCCTATTTTAAGTTGCTCCATTGCTCAGGCGGCCACAAGGCTGTTTGGCTCTTCTCAGCCGCGAAGAGTAATAACAAGAGTAATAACAGCCCTGAAATGAAAGGTAGGCTGAAAATAACATATCGGAAAAGACACCGCATTCACAAAGTGGGCAGCTCGGATGTCACTTCAAGTTCAAATATTTCATACTTTGATGAATTGATAATGTGTATGGTTCAAAGAAATGATGCAAGAGGTGGCAAACAAGTCTGCTCAGCTGACATTCTGTAAATTGATAAATGTTGTGACTAAACTTAAAAATAAGCAAATAATATTACCAAACAAAGAAATCCCAATTTAAAAAGACTTGAGTACCTTAAATGAAATCATGGGCAGAAACCCCATGGATGAACCATCATTTTTGTATTAGAGATCTAAGAATGAAAGAGAAGGATTTCTGTTTTGAATTTGGACAAGTTAGTGTGGGAGAGGTGGAAAAACTATTGTTATGCATCAATGATAAGCCACCAGGTATAGACAACCTAGATGGGAAACTGTTGAAAATGATAGCAGACTGTATTGGCACTATCATGACAAGGCGAGACCCAGATGCGGACACAGGAGGCAGATGGTTGGAGTCTTACCATATTTATTAATCCAATAGGGGAAGGCAAGAGAATGGTCGTGGACAGGCAAAAGGGTCAAAACCAGTTCAGTCCAAAAGGTACCGAAGGGAAGAGACCATTGTGGGCCACCAGAAACGTTGTCGAAGGAAGGCTAGCGTACGACGGGATCCTGGATGACAGGTCACCCTGGAGGAATGAGCCCATTCCAGGACTCGGGACCGGACTGGGTTAGGGACAAACGGCCAGTTAACCAGGCCCCAATAACTCAATCCACAGTGGCAGCAAGGCATGAGGTAGGGAGAATGGTTTCGGAAGTCGAGGGTGTGGCAGAGGAACTTTATAGGTGGGAGAGAGCATCAGGCTTCACTCTTTGACCCTGGGCGGTAGGAGATGGTAAAGTTGAATCTGGTAAACTGGAGGGCCCACCGGGCCTCCCTTGAGTTGATACGCTTGGCTGAACGGAGATATTCCAAATCATGGTTGGTCCAGACCAAGAATGGCTGTTCTGCTCCTTCCAGCCAGTGCCTCCACTCTTCCAACGCCATCTTCAACACCAGTTCTCGGTTGCCAACATCGTAGTTCCTCTCTGCAGGACTGAGATGGGACAGGAAGGCACGGGGATGAAGCTTCTGGTCCTGGGCAGATCGCTGGAACAGGATGGCCACAAAGGCTTTTTCAACAGCTGGAGACCATTTGAACGGTACCTTGGGAGATGTGAGTGCCGAGAGGGAGGCCACCAGGGTGCTTTTGTCCCGAATGAAACGGCGGTAGAAGTTTGCAAACTCAAGAAACCGTTGCAACTGCACCCTGGACGTTGGTTGAGGCCAATCCACCTGTAACAGCTCTCCTCTTCGTCTGATGATGAGGAATAGGAATCATCGGACCAAAACGCAGCGTGCTAAGTGTTCATAGTAAATTTAATTAAATAAACTGAACTGAATGACAAAAAAAAGGAGAGTGAACAACACGAAACAGTCCTGTAAGGTGAAAAACACAACAGAAAGCAACTACCCACAAACACAGGTGGGAACAGGCTACCTAAGTATGGTTCTCAATCAGAGACAACGATTGACAGCTGCCTCTGATTGGGAACCATACCAGGCCAAACACATAGAAATACAACACACAGAACAAAACAGAATGCCCACCCCAACCAAAATAGAGACATAAAGGAACTAAGGTCAGGACGTGACACCACCACTGCTTTCACCTTTCCAGGATCCATCTGAACATTGCCCTCAGCAATGACATACTGTATCCCAGAAAGGTGATTGAAGAGCGGTGGAACTCACACTTCTCGGCTTTCACGAACAGTTGGTTCTCCAGGAGTCACTGAAGGATCTGTCTGACATGAAGAACATGTTCTTGTGCAGATCGGGGGGAAAAAACAGGACGTCGTCAAGGTCCACAAACCGGTTTAGCATGACCCGAAGCACATCATTGACCAAAGTCTGGAACTGGCAGAGAGAGACAGGAAACACAGGGATAAATGCACTGGGGAAAATAAGCGACACCTGGAGGGGGTGGAGACAATCACAGGAACAGGTGAAACAGATCAGGGCGTGAGAGGCACCCCTATTTAACATATCTTTATCCAAAGCCTAAAGGAGTGGGTGTGTCCACAAGCGTGGAAGGAAGCTTAAGTAATTTCACTGCCTAAAAATATTAGAGTAAAGCAACCTTTGCTGGCTCTAACAGCTGCCCAATCAGTTTGCCGCTTGTTCTTAGTGATGGGTCAAATTGGGGTCATGATAGGGGCTGCACCAAATGTTTGATGTAATATAGTAATTGATTATCCTTACGTTGTATTAATAGAAGGGGAGGGGCCCTAAGACCTCTACATTTATAGGGTCCTAGACTACAGATTAACAATATATATCTATTAATTGTAAGGTTTTAGAATTGTTACACAGTCTTTTCTAAGTCTCTGCATCTTATAAAGAAATGGGGGGGGGGTCTGTGAGAAAGCATTTCAAAGACAAACAAAGAGCCCTGCAGGGGAGTAGAAGAGATAAGAGGCTAGTCAGACATACCTCTATAAATCAACTTGGGGGAGTGGACATTTACTGCTGAGGCCTTAGAAAACACTGGAACTATTGTATGTCTTGCAAGTTTGTATAGCTGTGTATGCATGGGCTTGGACTGAAGAGTAGCAGATAATGATGTATGCAGTGACATCACAGGGGGTTGACTACAAGCATGATTAAAAGCAACTTTGACTTTTCCTATGGGGAAGAACTCATGAAAGACATCAGTTGTATATGTGATGTTTGATCTTTGACTTCTGTCTACAGCTGTATTTTGATTAAAATTGTTATGATTTATAAGTGCACATTTTGAGTGTTCCTTATTTGTTAAGTAAATTAAAACGGAGAAAACGGAACCAACATTAGTAAACTGGAAACAGAACCAACATTAGTAAACTGGATTGTGTTTGACCAAATACAATGCTATTTTTCAGAGAACAAGTTAACTACTGACTTTCAGGAGGCATATAGAGAAGGGCACCCAACTTGTACTGCACTGACTCAGATGACTGACGATTGTTTAACATAAATGGATAATAAGATGATAGTTGGAGCTGTATTGTTAGATTTCAGTGCAGCCTTTGATATTATTTGCAGTAACCTGGTATATTTATTTTTACCAATAGATGGCCGTATTGACTCAAGACGGGGGTTTGCTTCCCGCTTTCCATAGCTATTTCCTATGTCTGCCTATATAACTATGATTAAGAAAGCTTCAGGTAGCTTAAGCCAGGTACATTGGAGAATGTAATTCTAAGTTACAATTAAATACTAAACCGTACTTAATTCTCATGGGTCGTAACTCTAAGAAGCCTTTAAGGATACTACATTATTGATCATATATTGTTATTAAAGAAACTCACTTGAAATTGCTTTACATCACCTGCCATCACATGGTTGGAGAGTTATTTATCCAACAGAACCCAGAGAGTGTTCTTCAATGGAATGTTCTCTAACATCCGATATGTATAGTACGGTGTCCATCAGGGCAGTTACCTTGGACCGTTACTCTTCTCTATTTGCCACGGGTCTTACACAAAGCTTGAATGACTATGTCTGCGGATGATTCCACATTCTACATGTCAGCACCCAAAGCCAGTGAGCTCACTGAAATTCTAAATAAGGAGTTACAGGCAGTATCAGAATGCGTGATTAATAATAAACTGGTTTTAAGTACATCCAAAACTTAAAGCATTGTACTGTATTTGGTTCAAAACATTATCTAAGACCAAAATCTCAACTGGAGTTGTACATAAAGAGTGTGACCATTGAACAAGTTGAGGAAGTTAAACTCCTAGATATAAAAATGGATGGGCAATTATCATTATCATGGGCAAGTTATATTGACAAAGTTGTTGTGAAGTTGGGGAAGGGTATGTTTGTTATCAAAAGATGTTCTGCGTTTTTGTTACACAAATCAACTGTATAAGTTGTTCAGGCTATGGTCTTGTCCCATCTTGATTACTGTCCTGTAATATGGTCTGCAGCTGGCTAAAAACAGAGCAGCGCACCTTTCCCTTAACTGCACATACAGTACATAACTAACATCAACAACATGCATGCCAGTCTTTGCTGGTTGTGGGTTGACGAGAGTTTAACTGCTTCTCTTCTAGTTTTTATGAGAAATATTACTGTGACAAAAATTCCAGATTGTTTGCATAACCAAATAACATTCAGCTCAGACACCCATACATACCCCACAAGATGCCACCAGGGGACTCTTCACAGTCCCCAAATCCAAAATGAATTAACAGCAACGCACAGTTTTTATACAGAGCCATGATCGCATGGAACTCCCTTCCATCTCCAATTGCTCAAACAAACAACAAAATTACCTTTAAAAAATGGATTTTAAAAAAACTAATGGAATGGCAGGGTCTGTGATGGGATATACACACACACACACTCTAACACATATATTTTTTGTTGTATTGTTTGTGTAATTTTTTTTTTGCATTGTTTGTACATCGTTGTATTTTAAATTTGTATGACTTTCCTTGTCTGTCAGTGTATCAGTGTTTTGTTACTTGTCATGTTTTTTTGTGGACCCCTGGAAGAGTAGCTACTGCTTCTGCAAAAGCTAATGGGGATCGAGGTAAACAAATGATCAAATACTTTGACTAAAACAATTAATTATTGACTTAATTAAATCATTGTGTAACATAGTGAGTAAGCTCTATTGTCTTTCAGCTCGAAAAAGTGAATTTCTACTGGGGTAGGCATTTAATGGCCAAAGCAGTATCTGGAGACTGTTCAGATGCTTTGATAAATCCCCAAAGATTAGTCAATGACTAGTCATAATTTACACTGTGGCTTTGGTAGTAATATAGGTGTACAGAAAGCTATTTTCCCGACTCTCCTCTTCCTTTAATTGTCCCAAGCCCTGTTATTTTAGGACCTGTTAGACGTTTTACAAGCTTTTTTGTGAGGTAAACAAAGAGGAATTGGGTTAACCTCCAGGGAGAATCTGGCGCCGCTTTAGAGGGACAGGAAGTTGGCAATATGTTGGTGTCCCATTGCCGCACTGTCTGACGTTTGGTCATAGCCAGTGGACTTGGCGGTCTCAATAGACTGGGGAGTCAGCAAGGAGTCATTTTGTAGAGGTCAAAGCGCAATATGTTAGCTGATTCACCAAGGGAGCTGATCAGGGGAGTCCTGTGTGTGAGGATGGTCTTTAATTACGAAGTGTTTACGTTTCTGTAGTGTAGGTAATTGTGTGAATAAGCCATTAGTCATGAGGTATTATGACAAGGGTGAGTCAACACCATCTTGATCACTGACCAGTGAAAGCATTTTGTGTAAAAGAGACATCTGGGCTTGTTGAGCAAATATTGTAGGTCACAAATAGCTCATAGAAAAATAAATCCTCCCTTAGAAAAAGAAAAGGCATGCTTTCTTTTGAAGAGACAGCAGGAGAATATGAAACATTTACGGTCCCAGAGTGTTGTCTCTTCTGGCTATGTTTCTAGCTTCTAGTCTAATGCTCTGGGATTTGCTCTCTGTGCCAAGAACAAAGCAATCAGATGCGATAGCCTCAGAAAGGCTTGGGTACGCTGTGGACAAAAGCAGCAGCCAAGCCAGCAGCACGGCTGTTGCATGTTTAGGTTGTCTCTAACCAGCAGAAGCCAAAGGGTTTCAGTGGGAGTTTAGTGTTACCATTTTTCTAGTCCTCCCTGGCCTTTGAAATAGTACAAACCGAGAGAAAGGTTGCTTAGATGGAGTAATTACATAAAATGAAACCTCTTGCCCTTACAGTTAAATGAATTCCTTGCTCAACACCTTATAGCCAGCCGTTATTAGTAATTGTCATGTAAGTACCCTGAGACTAAGTCCTCCCTATTTTATAGAATGACTGAGACTGGAGAGAGGGGGTAAAGGAAGGTAATCTTTACTGGAGTTGTTCGGTGAACATTGTTTGGTAAACACTTCATTTGACAGTCCTTCTTTTTCAGGTCCTGGTATATGCTGGGAAATGGTATGGTGACGATACTCTCTTGTGCTTACTTCAAAGAAATACAATTTTAATCAACTTTTATTGGTCACATACACATAAATTCCACACTACAGTAATTGAAACTACATTTTACACTACGTGCTGGTCTTTGTGTCAATGTTGACTTGGAATTTTCTTGAAACATGTTGAGAAATATCATTGGGTGGTGTCTAGAGAAATGTGCAATGGTCCAAGGAGAGCAATAGTATTTCTGTGTGTGTGGACATTGCAACAGATGCAATACATGACCAAAAGTATGTGGACATCTGCTCGTCAAACATCTCTTTCCAAAATCATGGGAATTAATATGGAGTTGGTCCCCACTTTGCTGCTTTTTAACAGCGTCCATTCTTCTGGGAAGGCTTTCCACTAGATTTTGGAACATTGCTGCGGGGACTTGCTTCCATTTAGCCACGAGCATGAGTGAGGTCGGCACTAATGTTGGCCGATTTAGGCCTGGCTCGCAGTCGACGTTCCAATTTATCCCAAAGGTGTTCGATGGGGTGGAGGGCACGGCTCTGTACAGGCCAGTCAAGTTCTTCCACACCGATCTCGACAAACTAGTTCTGTATGGACCTCACTTTCTGCACGGGGGCATTGTTATGCTGTAACAGGAAAGGGCCTTCCCCAAACTGTTGCCACAAAGTTGGAAGTACAGAATCGTCTAGAATGTCATTGTATGTTATAGCGTTAAAGTTTCCCTTCACTGGAACTAAGGGGCCTAGCCCGAACCATAAAAAACAGCCCCAGTTCTATTACTCCTCCACTCTGCATTGGGGCAGGTAGCGTTCTCCTGGTATCTAGAAAACCCAGATTCGTCCGTCGGACTGCCAGATGGTGAAGTGTGATTCATCACTCCAGAGAACACGTTTCCACTGCTCCAGAGTCCAATGTAGGCGAGCTTTACACCACTCCAACCGACCCTTGTCATTGTGCATGGGAATCTTAGGCTTGTGTGCGGCTGCTCAACCATGGAAACCCATTTCATGAAGCTCCCGACAATCAGTTCTTGTGCTGATGTGATGTTGCCTCCAGAGACAGTTTGGAACTCGGTAGTGAGTGTTGCAACTGAGGACAGCGAATTATTACACACTACGCACTTCAGCACTCGGCGGTCTCGTTCTGTGGGCTTGTGTGGCCTACCACTTCGCGGCTGACTTGTTGTTGGTAGTAGACGTTTCCACTTCACAGTAACAGCACTTACAGTTGACAGGGGCAGCTCTAGCATGTCAGAAATTTGACAACGGACTTGTTGGAAAAGTGGCATCGTCATCACTGGGCTCTTCAGTAAGGTCATTCTGATGTCAATGTTTGTCTATGTAGATTGCATGGCTGTGTGCTCAATTTTATACACCTGTCAGCAACGGGTGTGGCTGAAATAGCTGAATCCACTCATTTGGAGGGGTGTCCACATATGTTTGCATATACAGTACCAGTCAAAAGTTTGGAGACACCTAATGTACTCATTACAAGGTTTTTCTATATTTTTTACTATTCTCTACATTGTAGAATAATAGTGAAGACATCAAAATTATGAAATAATACTTATGGAATCATACAGTAACCAAAAAAAGTGTTAAATAAATCAAAATATATTTTATATTTGAGATTCTTCAAAGTAGCCACCCTTTGCCTTGATGACTTCTTTGCACATTCTTAGCATCGTCTAAATCAGCTAACTGGGGTTGTCACCTGGAATGCAATTCAATTAACAGGTGTGCCTTGTTAAATGTTCATTTGTGGAATATCTTTTCTTCTTAATGCGATTGAGCCAATCAGTTGTGTTGTGACAAGGTAGGGGTGGTATACAGAAGATAGACCTATTTGGTAAAAGACCAAGTCCATATTATGGCAAGAACAGCTCAGATAAGCAAAGAGATACGACAGCACATTATTACTTTAAGACAATCCAGAAAATTTCAAGAACTTTGAAAGTTTCTTCAAGTGCAGTCACAAAAACCATCAAGCGCTATGATGAAACTGGATCTAATGAGGACCGCCACAGGAAAGGAAGACCCAGTGTTACCTCTGCTGCAGAGGATACGTTCATTAGAGTTACCCTGCCTCAGAAATTGCAGCCCAAATAAATGCTTCACAGAGATCAAGTAACAGACACATCTCAACATCAACTGTTCAGAGGAGACTGCGTGAATCAGGCCTTCATGGTCGAATTGCTGCAAAGAAACAACTACTAAAAGACACCAATAAGAAGAAGAGACTTGCTTGGGCCAAGAAACATGAACAATGGACATTAGACCGGTGGAAATCTGTCCTTTTGGTCTGATATATCCAAATTCTCTTTGTGAGATTCAAGAGTAGGTGGACGGATGATCTCTACATGTGTGGTTCCCACCGTGATGCATGGACCAAGAAGGAGAGTGATGATCATCAGATGATCTGGCCTCCACAATCACCCGACCTCAACCTAATTGAGATTGTTTGCGATGAGTTGGACAGCAGAGTAAAGGAAAAGCAGCCAACAAGTGCTCAGGATATGTGGGAACACCTTCAAGACTGTTGGAAAAGCATTCCAGGTGAAGCTGGTTGAGTGAATGCCAAGGGTGTGCTAAGCTGTCATCAAATCAAAGGGTGGCTACTTTGAAGAATCTAATGTAAAAGTGATATTTCAGTTTTTTTATGGACATTTTCAAAAAAATCCCCAAAACGGTTTTTGCTAAGCCATTATGGGGTATTGTGTGTCAATTGATGAGGAGAAAAAAAAGATTTAATGTGGAAAAAGTCAAGCGATCTGCATAGTTTCCATATGCACTGTATGTGCACATATATTTAGAAAAAAACTAGGGTTGATTAGGTAACCTGCTTTCCTGTTTTTTCCCCTAAGGAATCATGATGGTGTGCAACATGAAGATCTTCTGATAGAGTGTAGGATGCAGATCTTTATAGGAACCTGACCTCAATGGAAATTAATACAAAATGTGTTGAGAAATCTTTTCCCAACCCTAATTTATTGTCACAGATCACATATACTGTATATTAGCAGTGGCGACCCACCTGCCCACATTTTTATTTAAAAAATATATGTAAATATATATATATATATATATTTTTTTTGGCCTGCCTGTTTTGCATGTTATTTTGGCATTAATACATGTCACATATCAGTTTGCAAACAATGTAAACAAAAATAGATATAATTGAGTTAGTAAAGCCGCATACAAACACGGTCTCTTTTTTGTTTTGTTGAGTAAGGCAGCTCCAAAATGCAGGTGTTTCAGTGCTTTCTGTGGTGGTGGGGCGAGCCAGCAGAAAATAGGATTGCGCTGTGATTGGCTCAGTGTTCTGTCACTAATGGGGACACTACGTCATCGCCAAGTTTAAGTCCTTAGTAAGGGTAGACATCCAAAAGTTCAGCCCTTTGGGTCCTGCCATAGAGTTATATCACAAGTGCCCTTCCAAGAATGCTCAAGGTCATTGGCCACCGATAAAATGATGTCATCACGTTATATGTACAGTAGCTTTGATTGGACTGATCATGTCAACATCTTACTTTCAAAGACTTAGCCATCAGGCACATTAAGCGGTTTGAAGTGCCCGATCCTCCCCTCACTTTTGAAGTGGAAATGTCAAGCGGAGGCTTTAGGTCATTGCACAAGCAGGGAGGAGGAGATTGCAAAATTAAGAATCAGAGAAAGCATGCATTACCACGAGGAACTCAATGAGTGAAACCATTATGGTTATGAGTAATTAGCTTCTAATGAAGTGACCATAAATGCTGTGCTACTGTGCTGCCATATTCTGTGCAATCAAAACATTTGTCTGGAATTTTCAGGAATATCAAAGACAAAAAACAACAACAAAAATCTTACATAAAAGAATATACAATACAAATATATAATAAATATTTTATAGAATATAGAATATAATACAAAATAGCATGTTTCGATGGATTTTTAATTTGTAGAAACAAAAAGCAATGCACCTGTATATGATTTCAAATTCATTCAGGCCTCCACTGAAAAGGTTTAAAAATATATAGAATTTATGTATACAAATATATTTTCTGAACATAAGAAGCAGTTTGAATTTTGAAAGGGCATTGCACATGAGTGTTTTCACTTTACTTGCATAATGCAATTCAACAACTAAAATAAAAAATGGTGTTATCTCAAAGATAAGTGCTGTGCATTTTCTGCTGAGTCATGCACGCAAAACAACTATTTCATTTTCCTCACTGTCCATCATTGATTTGGCGAGTTTCACTGGTGCCACTCAGTATGCAGTAAGTAGTTGCCGACCACAGACACGCACATGTATGGTCAATATATCCCTAGTCTGACGACCAGTAAGAAATGGAGAAATTGAGCAAACTTCAGTCACGTCCAGAAAATGTTATTTTCTGATCTGGTGCTGTACCTTGCTGTCGACTTTGGCCACGGTACACATTTTCACTGTTCAGAAACTACTGTCTGACAAAAAACAAGGGGAACTAAAAAAAGGGGAATCATTGTCTGCATACAGTAGGTACTGTTTCCCAGGGGATAGATTTGAGGCCCCTTTGATGAGTGGAACTTGGAGTGAAAAGGATAAGCATGCCGCACAGTAAAAACATACTCCTATCTATGACATTTTACAGTACATCGCATGGATTCATGCTGTGGTTGTGATTAGAGGTATGTCAGAGAGACAATGTAGATTGGCCAACTCTGATGTCATTCTACATTGTGTTGATAGAACACTGCCCAGGTTTGCTGTGGGTGGTCTAAGCATGAGGGTTTTGCACAAACTGAGGAAAGTCATAACGTAACACAATAACTTACATAATAACATAACAGAATGAAGACCAATGTTAGTTTTGCTGCATCTTCAAACAATCAGTGATTTGCCAAAATAGAGAAAGACTCTGCAAAGAACTCTTACCTTTAAAAATGAGAAGATATCAAAAATAAAGTAAATAATATGATAAAAAATTCATGCCAATAAGATTTAGGAATAAAATATATATTTTGTATTCCCTATAAAGTGTACTATTTTTGACGAGGGCCCATAAAGGCTCTTGTCAAAAGTAGTGCACTATATAGGGAATAGGATGCCATTTAGGACACATATTTGACACTGTCTAGGATATAGCCTAGTTAATATAATGCAGCTTCAACAAGTCGTGGCTGAACAACAACATTAAGAATATACAGCTGGTGGGTTATACACTCTATTGGCAGGATAGTACAACAGCCTCTGCTAAGACAAGGGGTGGCGGTCTATGTATATTTGTAAATGACAGCTGGTGCACGATATCTAAGGAAGTTATAAGGTGTTGCTCATCTGAGGTAGAGTATCTCATGATAAGCTGTAGACCACACTATCTATTTAGAGTTTTCATCTGTATTTTTCGTAGCAGTCTACAGTACATACCACCACAGACCGATGCTGGCACTAAGACTGTACTCAATGAGTTGTATACCGCCAAAAGCAAACAGGAAAACGCTCATCCAGAAGCGGCACTCCTAGTGGCCGGGGACTTTAACGCAGGGAAACTTAAATCCATTTGACCAAATGTCACATGTGCAACCAGAGGGAAAAAAACACACAGAGTTGCACACAAAGCTCTCCCTCGCCCTCCATTTGGCAAATCTGACCATAATTTTATCCTCCTGATTCCTGCTTACAAGCAAAAATTAAAGCAGGAAGCACCAGTGACACCAGTAGTCAGATGCTAAACTACAGGACTGTTTTGCTAGCACAGACTGGAATATGTTCAGTGATTCTTCAGAGGAGTGCACCACATCAGTCGCTGGCTTTGTCAATAAGTGCATCGATGACATCGTCCCCACAGTGACTTTACTCACTGTACATACCCCACCAGAAGCAATGGATTACAGGCAAGATCCGAACCAAGCTAAAGGGTAAAGCTGCCACTTTCAATGAGCGGGACTCCAACTCAGAAGCTTATGAGAAATCCTGCTATGCCCTCCGACAAACCTTCAAACAGGCAAAGAGTCAATACAGGACTCAGATTGAATCGTACTACACAGGCTCCGACGCTCATCGGATGTGGCAGGGCTTGCAAACTATTACAGACTACAAAGGGAAGCACAGCCGAGTGCTGCCCAGTGACACGAGCCTGCCAGACGAGCTAAATAACTTGTATGCTCGCTTTGAGGCAAGTAACACTGAAACATGCAACAGAGCAACAGCTGTTCCGGACGACTGTGTGTTTAAACAGGTCAACATTCACAAGGCCGCAGGGCCAGATGGATTACCAGGATGTGTACTCTGAGCATGCGCTGACCAACTGGCAAGTGTCTTCACTAACATTTTCAACCTCTCCCTGTCTGAGTCTGTAATAACAACATGTTTCAAGCAGACCACCATAGTCCATGTGCCCAAGAACACTAAGGTAACCTGCCTAAATGACTACCGACCCGTAGCGCTCACATCTGTAGTCATGAAGTGCTTTGAAAGGCTGGTCATGGCTCACATCAACACCATTATCCCAGAAACCCTAGACCCACTCCAATTTGCATACCTCCCCAACACATCCACAGGTGATGCAGTCTCTATTTCACTCTACACTGCCCTTTCACACCTGGACAAAAGGAACACCTATGTGAGAATGCTATTCATTGACTACAGCTCAGCGTTCAACACCATAGTGCCTTCAAAGCTCATTAGTAAGCTAAGGACCCTGGGACTAAACACCTCCCTGCAACTGGATCCTGGACTTCCTGACGGGCTCGAATGTTCACTCATGACTGCCCAGCCAGGCACGACTCCAACACCATCATTAAGTTTGCTGATGACACAACAGTGGTAGGCCTGATCACCGACAACGACGAGACAGCCTATAGGGAGGAGGTCAGAGACCTGACCGTGTGGTGCAAGGACAACAACCTCTCCCTCAATGTGATCAAGACAAAAGAGATTAATTATGGACTACAGGAAAAAGAGGACCGAGCACGCCCCCATTCTCATCGGCGGGGCTGCAGTGGAGCAGGTTGAGAGCTTCAAGTTCCTTAGCGTCCACATCACCAACAAACTAACATGGTCCATTCACACCAAGAGGGCATGACAAAACCTATATTCCCCCTCAGGAGAAAATATTTGGCGTGCGTCCTCAAATCCTCAAAAGGTTCTACAGCTGCACCATCGAGAGCATCCTGAAGTTGCATCACTGCCTGTAATGGCAACTGCTCGGCCTCCGACCGCAAGGAACAGAGGGTAGAGTGTAAGGCCTAGTACATCATGGTTGCCAAGCTTCCTGCCATTCAGGACCACCAAGACTCCAGCCACCCTAGTCATAGACTGTACTCTCTGCTACCGCAAGGCAAGAGGTATTGGAGCGCCCAGTCTAGGTCCAAGAGGCTTCTAAACAGCTTCTACCCCCAAGCCATAAGACTCCTGAACATCTAATCAAATGGCTACCCATACTATTTGCATTGTCCCCCCCCCGCCCCTCTTCAACGCTGCTGCTACTCTCTGTTATTATCTATGCATAGTCACTTTAATAACTCTACCTACATGTACATGTTACCTCAATTAACCAGTGCCCCCACACATTGACTCTGTACCGGTAAGCCTCTGTATATAGTCTCGCTATTGTTATTGTACTGTTGCTCTTTAATTATTTGTTCCTTTTTATTTCTTCATTTTTTTTGTATTTTCTTAAAACGGCATTGTTGGTTAAGGGCTTGTAAGTAAGCATTTTACTGTAAGATCTACACCTGTTGTATTCGGCGCATGTGACAATTTGATTTGATATGAGTCACCACTATAGACGGAAAAACTGGGATCAACTTTCGATGTCAAAGCCGAGTCACATCTGTAGTCGAGTCACTACAGCCCTTTGAAGTTCATCCACTCCTTTCTAAACAACTTTTTTTCTGGCATAAAATCCCAGAATCGCAACATGTTTTGATGGTAATGGGGTGCAATGGTCGCTAATGTTTTGTAAGAAAGTAGTGCGAGACAAGGCTGATCACCTGCTCCGCTCACGTTTTGCACAATACATATACTCTGAACATTTGGATGGACTATCGATTGAGATATTGGATTACATACGTGGATCTGTGTTACTGTGTCCTTGAGAAAAGTCATCCTATCCTGGTAAATCTGGTAGAGTATAAATCATGTTACAGTAGCTCCCTGATAGCATCGCTGCATGTTATGCTCCTCCGTCTTGGCAGGGGCAAACAGGCTTTTATCCATTACACGCAGAATGCAAAACGGAGTAATTTCATACACTTGTTAATCCTCAGACAAGGGCATGGAGGGTACAATCTCCCTGACTACAGTGCGCTCTTCTATGTTGGCATGGCTTGCAGGCTCTCTCTCTCTCTTTCTCTTCTCTCCCCCATGTTTCCTATTATCCAAATCTTTGGACAAGGGCATAGGGTACATGCGGTGTGCAAAGCTCTTAGAGACTTACGCAGAAAGACTCACATCTGTAATCGCTGCCAAAGGTGATTCTAACATGTATTGAATCAGGGGTGTGAATACTTAAGTAAATGAGAGATTTCTGTATTTCAATTTCAATACATGTGCAATAATTTCTAAAAACATGTTTTGACTTTGTCATTATGGCGTATTGTGTGTAGATGGGTGAGGGAAATAAAAACATTTAGAATTCAGGCTGTAACACAGCAAAATGTGGAATAAGTCAAAGGGTATGAATACTTTCTGTAATCCGTGTTTTCTTACACAGTGGTTTTGGCAACACCATACAGGTGTTCCTCCATTAATTAGGTAGATTTAGAAGTTATGCAATCTAACAAGTGCTGTCATGTTACTTAATGAGTCCAGAAATGATTTTGTACTTGGTGGAATGTTATCCTGAGGGTTTGTTTGTTAAAGAAAAGTGAGCTACTTGTTCCTCTCATCATAATAAATTAGAGGCAAGATTCAAGACTATGTTGTGTCTTGGGATGTATATGATTCTAAATTGGTACTGTCTCTTGAGGGGAGGTTAAACTCTGTCCTACAGGATACAGGTGAGAGGTCTATCTGGACAGATAAACAAACATTGTGTCACGTCCCAAGACAATACAGCTGGAGCACTCGGGGGAAGAGTGATAACCTCCTGAACAAGAGGAAGCGGTACTGTTACTCTGTAATAAGGGTTCATCAATCGGGTTCATTAACATGAGTTGGTGCTGTTGAAAAATTATTTAATCATCATGCATTATTCATCATGACAATCTCTTATTCATGAATGAATGCATGAACAGCACGTTAATCATATTGTTATCTGTTTACTTTAGCCATTAATAAGGCAGCTGGACCAGTGGGTGAAGAGTGACATCCTCTCTGGAGGAAAGGAGGAGAGGGAAAGGGGAGGAGAGGTTACAATTCGGGCAATTCCCAAACTAATACAACAACATCTACCCCCTCTAACCCACATTAGTTCCCGTGCCGCACCCTTTTTGGTCTAAGAAATGAGAGAGTGCTTGCGTTAAATGGGACTAAGGTCCTGAGGGAGGGATATTTGGAATGTGAGGGGATATGATTTTCACATAGACCTGATGCTATCAGAGAGATAGATGTCTGGGAGAGAGAGGGGGGAGTTCTGTACTGAAATTAGTCTAATCTTATCTCAGACTCAATGAGGAGGTATTGCGGTATAAGTATTGAAATTCACCTCCATGTTTCATGCATCTGGGGTATATTTTACATGGGAAGGACATGTGATACATCACTATTGTGTGTAAATTCCATATGTAATAAATACAATATGTCATCATTACTGGATATGTGACAGGCCCTCTAAGCATGTACTTGCTTAGTTGCTGGAATTACTCTTTGTGAACTCCATGAGTGGAAAAGCATTCCTTTCTCTCTTGCCTTACTGGTTTTCAAAAATGGATTTAAGATTTAACATGGTGGTCATTGACTTCTAACTCCCACCTCTTCTAGAGAGCCAGTGGTTATGGAAGGGGGAAGGGAGTGTTAACAAATATTTGGGACCATGTGTATGTTCCCTCTGCCCTACGTTATCTGGGCCCCATGTTATCTCAATTCACTCAGCCCTATGTTCCCTCAGGCCTATGTTCCCTGGGCCCTATGTTCCCTCAGCCCTATGTTTCCTGGGCCCTATGTTCCCTCAGTTCCCTCAGCTCTATGTTCCCTCAGTTCCCTCAGTTCCCTCAGTTCCCTCAGCTCTATGTTCCCTCAGACCCTCATTATTTGAGCTGAAGTGAGAGAAAATATTCTCCAACTTCAGCAATGAAACATTGCCTATTCACATCTTTTTTATATATTTTTTTATTTTACCTTTATTTAACTAGGCAAGTCAGTTAAAGAACACATTCTTATTTTCAATGACAGCCTAGGAACAGTGGGTTAACTGCCTTGTTCAGGGGCAGAACGACAGATTTTTGTTTACCTTGTCAGCTCAGGGATTTGATCTAGCAACCTTTCAGTTACTAGTCCAATGCTCTAACCACTTGGTTACCTGCCGCCCCATCTCATATCTTGCCTGACTACAATGTATTATCTTGAATTGTTAATAAATACATACTGTGTTAATTTTGGCATGTTTACCTGCCTACGTACCATACATCGCAAGTCCATAATAAGTCAATAGGGCTAACTGGCTAGCTACTAGTACTGTTAGCTAGCCAGATAGCCACAAATAATTGACATACATCTTGCATAATATTCGTTTTAGGTCATTTGTGCCTGTTAAACTACCTGGTTAGTTACATTATTGCATTTCACATATAGCTAGCTGATAGTTATGAAGTAAAATGTTTGCTTTGTGTATATCTTATTTAGTCTCTATTGCCATTGTTGTCTTGGCTGGAAGACGGTTCAGTGAATGGATAAGACATGTCAATAGGGTTAACTGGCTAGCTAGCTAGCCACAAAGAATTTGTAGCTACCCTCGAAAAATGTATATCTACCATACCTTGCATAACTGCTTAGGCAATTTATGTCTGTTTAACTAGCTGGCTGGCTATATTGTTACAATTCACATATCAAGCTGATAATTATGAAGTAAAACCTTTGCTTTATGTATATCTTGTTTCATCTATTGTTGCCATTGTCCTGGCTGGAAGAAGGTTCAGTGAATGGGGAGGTGAAGCGTGAGGTAATACAGTAGGGGGAGTGCGAGTGGTTCTCAAATGTATTGTTTTATGCATTCTCCACACTCTCGTCCTCACAAGAACGTACTGAAGAGAATGTGGTCGTTGAATGCACTCTGAGAATTAGAGAGTGTAGCACGGTAGTATGCATACTGAGAAACACACAGTATTTCTGTTACATGTTTTTGAAATATGTCTTTCAATTACTTTTGAGTATTTTGTCATTTGTAATTCACTTGCCTGAACTACAATGGCCACCTGTCACCCCAAATGTACTGCATTGGTGTCAGAAGTGTGATGGCACTATGATGTGATAGAAGTGCCTGCTAAATTACCAAAATGTTATGTAAAAATGAATACTTGCAAATCACACTGGGTATTATTCTAATTATCTCCTTCCAAATGTGGACAATAAGCATTTGTGAAATTGGTTCAGTGGGTACTGAGGGAACATGGGGTTGAGGGAACATGGGGTTGAGGGAACATGGGGTTGAAGGAACATGGGGTTGAGGGAACATAGGGCCTGGGGAACATAGGGCCCGGGGAACATAGGTTGAGAGAAAATACACTGCCTTCTGAAACTATTCAAACCCCTTGACTTTTTCCACATTTTGTTACGTTATAGCCTTATTCTAAAATGGATTAAATCGTTTTCTTCCCGTCATCAATCTACACACTGATAGTTGATAATGACAAAGCAAAAACAGGCTATTAGATATTTTTGCAAATTGTATTAAAACAACAAACTAAAATATCTAATTTACATAAGTATTCAGACCCTTTACAGCCTTGAGTCTTCTTGAGTATGACCCTACAAGCTTGGCACACCTGTATTTGGGGAGTTTTTCTTCATGGCATTCAGGCCAAATAGTTCAATCTTGGTTTCATCAGACCAGAGTGTCTTGTTTCTCATGGTTTGAGAGTCTTTAAGTGTCTTTTGGAAAACTCCAAGTGGGCTGTCATGTGCCTTTTATGGAGGAGTGGCTTCTGTCTGGCCACTCTACCATAAAGCCCTGATTGGTAGAGTGCTGCAGAGATGGTTGTCCTTCTCTGAAGATTCTCCAGTCTCCACAGAGCTCTGGAGCTCTGTCAGAGTAACGATCGGGTTCTTGGTCTCCTCCCTGACCAAGGCCCTTCTCCTCTGATTGCTCAGTTTGGCCGGGCTGCCAGCTCTAGGAAGAGTCTTGGTAGTTCCAAACTTCTTCCATTTAAGAATGGGGACCTTCAATGCTGCAGCTATATTTTGCTACCCTTCCCCAGATCCGTGCCTCGATGCAATCCTGTCTAGGAGCTCTACAGACAATTCCTTCGACCCCATGGCTTGGTTTTTGCTATGACATGCACTGTCAACTGTGGGACCTTATATAGACAGGTGTGTGCCTTTCCAAATCATGCCCAATCAATTGAATTTCCACAGGTGGACTCCAATTAAGTTATAGAAATATCTCAAGGATGATCAATGGAAACACGATTCACCTGAGCTCATTTGAGTCTGAATACTTATGTAAAGAAGGTATTTCTGTTTTTAGGTTTTAATAAATGTGCAAAATGTTTTGAAAAACCTGTTTTCACGTGGTCATTATGGGGTATTGTTTTATTTAATCCATTTTAGAATAAGGCTGTAGGGGGCGTCCCGATATGCGCAGTGGTATAAGGCACTGCATCGCAGTGCTTGAGGCGCCA
Organism: Oncorhynchus tshawytscha; assembly: GCF_018296145.1. Classification (NCBI taxonomy): domain Eukaryota; kingdom Metazoa; phylum Chordata; class Actinopteri; order Salmoniformes; family Salmonidae; genus Oncorhynchus; species Oncorhynchus tshawytscha. The sequence continues at coordinate 10,162,490 of NC_056452.1, read as the reverse complement.
GTACAGACCCGGGTTTGATCCTGGGCTGTGTCGCAGCTGGCCTCAACCTGGAGACCCATGAGGTGGCGCACAATTGGTTCAGCGTCATCTGGGTTAGGGGAGGGTTTGGCCGGCTGGGATATCCTTGTCCCATATGGTGTTTCCGCTAACACATTGGTGTGGCTGGCTTCCGGGTTAAGCATGCAGTGTGTCAAGAAGCAATGCGGCTTGGCAGGGTCGTGTTTTGGAGGATGCATGGCTCTCGACCTTCGCCTCTCTTAATTCCGAACAGAAGTTGCAGTGATGGGACAAGACTGTAACTACCAATTGGATATCACGAAATTGGGGAGAAAAAGTTCAAATCAAGTAAATAGAATAAGGCTGTAATGTAACAAAATGTGGAAAAAGTCAAGGGGTCTGAATACTTTCCGAATGCACTGTAGGGCTGAGGGAACACGGCTTGCGATGCCCAAGCGGCATACCATACTCTACCTCAGAGCATGTGCAGACCAGCAGTGGAGTGGAGCTGGAGTGTTTACGGACATATTCAATCGTTCTCTATCCCAGTCTGTTGTCCCCACTTGCTTCAAGATGTCCATGGGGCCGCAGTGGAGTTGCTGAAAAGCTTAAAGTTCCTCAGTGTGCACTGACAACCTGAAATGGACCATTCACACAGACAGTGTGGTGAAGGCGCAACAGTGCCTTTTTAACTTCAGGAGGCTGAAGCCCCTAAGACCCTCACAAACTTCCACAGATGCACCATTGAGAGCATCCTGTCGGACTGTATCACCGCCTGTAGGGTAATTACACCATCCGCAACCACAGGGCTCTCCAGAGGCTGGTGCGGTCAGCCCAACACATCACTAGGGGGCACACTGCCTGCCCTTCAGGACATCTACAGCACCCGGTGTCACGGGAAGACCAAAAACATCATCAAGGACCTCAGTCACCCGAGCCACGGCCTGTTCACCCCGCTACCATCTAGAAGGCAGAGACAGTACAGGTGCATCAAACCTGGGACCGAGAGACTGAAAAACTGCTTCGATCTGCAGGCCATCAGACTGTTAAATAGTCACCACAAGCTGGCTTCCGCCCAGAACCCTGCCCTGAACCTTAGTCAGTGTTACTAGCTGGCTATCATCCGGTACTCTACCCTGCACCTTAGAGATTGCTGCCCTATTTACATAGTCATTGAACAATGGTCACTTTAATCATGTTTACATGCTGTTTTTCCCACTTCATATGTACAATATGTACTGTATTTTAGTCAAGGCTCATCCTATATAACTACTGCTTTTCTATTCATATACTGTCTATACTGTCTATACACACCATTGTATACATATACAGTGCTTTCAGAAAGTATTCACACCGCTTGACATTTTCAACATTTTCTTATGTTACAGCCTGAATTTTAAATGGATTAAATTGAGATTTTTTTTGTCACTGGCCTAGACACAATACCTCATAATGTCAAAGTTGAATTATGTTTTTGGAAATTTGTCCAAATTAATTGAAAATTAAAAGCTGGAATGTCTTGAGTCAATACGAATTCAACCCTTTTGTTATGGCAAGCCTAAATAAGTTCAGGAGTAAACATTTGCTTAACAAGTCACATAATAAGTTGCATGGACTCACTCTGTGTGCAATAATAGTGTTTAACATGATTTTTGAATGACTACCTGATCTCTGTACCCCACACATATAAGTAACTGCTCAGTCGAGCAGTACATTTCAAACACAGATTCAACCACAAAGACCAGGGAGGTTTTCCACTGTCTCACAAAGAAGGGTACCTATTGACAGATGGGTAAAAATATAATAGAATATCAATTTGAGTATGGTGAAGTTATTATTTACACTTTGGATGGTGTATCAATACACCCAGTCACTACGAAGTTACAGGCGTCCTTCCTAACTCAGTTGCAAGAGAGGATGGAAACCGCTCAGGGATTTCACCATGAGGCCATGGTGAAATCAGAGTTTACAAAGTTGAATGTCTGTGATAGAAGTGAGGATGGAAAAGCTGAAGATGAATCAACAACATTGTAGTTACTCTACAATACTGACCTAATTGACAGAGTGGAAAGAAGGAAGCCTGTACAGAAAAAAAATATTCCAAAACATTTATCCTGTTTGCAAAAATACTGCATACAAAGTGCTATATTTGGATGGAGCTAAGCACAGGCAACATTCTAAAGGAAAATCTGGTCTGCTTTCCACCAGACACTGGAAGATGAATGAATTCCATTTTCAGCAGGACAGTAACCTAAAACACAAGGCCAAATCTACGCTGAAGACAGTGTATGTTCCTGAGTGGCCGAGTTACAGTTTTGACTTAAATCAACTTGAAAATCTATAGCAAGACCTGATTTAATGGTTGTTTAGCAATTATCAACAACCAATTTGACAGAGCTTGAAGAACTTTTTAAAGAATAATGGGCAAATGTTGCACAATTCAGGTGTGTTAAGCTCTTAGAGACTTACCCAGAAAGACTCACAGCTGTAATCGCTACCAAAGGTGCTTCTACAAAGTATTGCTTTAGGAGGTGTGAATACTTATGTAAATTAGGTATTTAATTTTCAATACATGTGCAATAATTTCTAAAAACATGTTTTAACTTTGTCATTATGGGTATTGTGTGTAGATGGGTGAGGGCTCATAGGGCTGAGGGAACATAGGGTCGACTACCTCAAGCACCAATTGCAAACAATGATCACAAGGTTAACTATCAATACTTATTTAGCAAGTAAGCATCAATTAAACTGATCAATTTACATCCTATAGGTCCTGGTCAAAAGTAGTGCACTACATAGGGAATAGTGTGCCATTTGGCCAGTGGCTAACAGACATGGCTGAACTGAACCCTAACCGTAGCCATGTGCCAGCTCTTTCATAGCAGTTTCCTAACCCTCTGTCAAGTTTCGCCTCCCACTGTAGAAAGGTCAAAATCTGTTAGAAATAACACCAGGGGACTGATATCAAAACCAGACATGTGGCTGCTTAATGATGCCTTGTTGTTCCTGTCAAAGACAGTCTAGCCGTCATTTTGTTGAAATTTCACCAAAGGTTCTGCTAAAGTCCTTGACCGGAATAGTTGTTGTCGATTGAGCAGATGGCAAGGCCAGGCTTTTAACTGAGTGTCAGTGATTAAAGCCATCATTAGCAGGCCAGAGGTAAATGTCCCTGTCTGAGAGAATGTGTGTGTGTGTGTGTGTGTGTTTTTGGTTTTACTATCCTCACCAGGATATTAAAACAAGGAACATTCATAAAGTGGGGACAATTCGCCAGTCGCCACAAGGAAAAATACTGTTTTAGGCTTAGGGGTAAGGTTTACGGTTATGATTACAATTAGGGTTAGGGGTTTAGGGTTAAGGTTAGGGTTTAGGGTTAATGTTAGTGTTAGTTTAACGGGTTAGGGTTGGGGTTAGGGACAATTGGATTTTGAATGGAATACATTGTTTGGTCCCCACAAGGATAGTAAAACAAACGTGTGTGGGTGGTTGTTTGGGTGGGTGGTTTGGCGTGTGCTTGTGCATGTGTGTGTCTACAACAGTGTGTGCGTGTTGTGAGGTTTTGTTGATGAGGCCTGCTAACCCACACAGGACACATGGTAGCCTTGGCAGATCCTCTCTTAACTCTCCACTCAAGTGATATGCATGAGTGCATGTGGGAGCTATTAAACAGTCATTTGTAATCACAAGAAATATGGGGGAAGGCGTGAGATTGATAGGGATGAGAGAGAGAGAGAGATGCCGAGAGAGAGAGAGACACAGAGAGAGAGAGACGCAGAGAGAGAAAGAGAGACGCAGAGAGAGAGAGAGGGAGAGAGAGAGAGAGAGAGACGCAGAGAGAGGGAGAGACAGAGAGAGAGAGAGAGGGAGGGAGAGAAAGAGACACAGAGAGAGAGAGACGCAGAGAGAGAGAGACGCAGAGAGAGAGAGATAGAGAGAGACGCAGAGAAAGAGAGAGACGCAGAGAGACGCAGAGAGACACAGAGAGAGACAGAGAGAGAGAGAGACGTGCAGAGAGAGAGAGACGCAGAGAGAGACAGAGCGAGAGAGAGAGAGAGTGAGAGATTATTTTTCTTATCCTTTGAGAGAGAAAAGAAGAGAGAAAAAGACAGACAAGGACAATGATAGATGGAATTCGGATGCCAGTTTGCAATTCTTCTTTATTCCTCACCCTGTCTGGTGGTTGACCATAAGGTATATTCTCTCTTCTCCATCTTGTTAGGTACAACCAGTGCTAGAATTGGACAAGAACACACCTCAAATGTTATACTTCCTGATTACTGGCACCTCTTCTAGAATATTGGCTTTAAAAAAGTATGAGTACAGCAGGCACCTAAAGATATTGGAAGTATTGGAAACCAAAATGACTACCGCCACCTATTTAGTCCACCTCAAACACATCAATTCAGGCACTGGTAACATCCTCTATTGTGTGCATATTCTTAAACATCATGTGTTCTGTGCATATTATTTTACCATTGATATGTTCTAGATTATTTTGAGACCGTAAGGAGAATCAGGCTACTGCTGGAGCATCTACCAATGGCATGTGATGTCAGTATAAATAGCCCTCACTTTAAATTAGGGACAGCAAAAATACTTTACTAAGGATTTATTAAGCATCTTATGAATGATCTTATGAATCGTTAATACATAATCTAAAAGTTGTTTATATATGTGTGAATGTGGGAGATGATTATTAAAATATTACTTTATTATAAAGTGTTACCCAGGCACCAAGTGCTATCTTGGTGCCAAGAAGACCCTCCTACGAAATCCTTAAACATGGAGCGTGGGAATCCGAGAACCATTCCCATTTTGAGCCATTTTTCTCTTTTACTAGGAAAGCAATTTGGCATTTTTGATTACATAAATATTTTACTTACTAGGCTAAATTAAAAACCATTCGGGGAATTCACATAAAATACATATAAAGTCTGTGGAAGTGCATCTTTGTATTTTAATTGTATGCCATTTTATGGTAATTACTCCCAATAATTGAACATAAACTCCATTGGAACAAGCAATTTGCTGAGGTAAATATGCCGTAGGAAATTTCCAGTAGCATGGGTGGTCGTTTAAAAGCTTGAATCCCCACCAGCTTCTCTATAAACTGCACCCGGGGGTGTTGCATCAATATCGGTCCCCTGATACGTTTTGGTCCCAAGAGACAAACCCCCAATTCCTTGTCCATAACTGTCGATACGCTCCACTGACTTGCACTTCCTGTTTGATAAGAAATACCACAAGAATTTCTCATGGCTCCCTTCCATGACACTTCTCTGTCTAACGAAGAGGCCTTAGTCCCCACAGGATTCCTTTTGTCTCTTGGTAGGCCATCATTGTAAATAAGAATTTGTTCCAAATTGACTTGCCTAGTTAAATAAAGGTTAAATAAATAAATAAATATCTTACTTGAAATGGATTGAGGTTGCGGTTGATTCACCCCCACCTCAAGTACCATTACTTCATTATGACAAACATTTGTGAAGCAGAAGGCAAGGAGAGGTAGGCCTATGCAAGGATCCAATAATCTGAGAGAGAGAAACTGTGAATAGAGTGTTGCTCAGAATGTGTTGAGACAAGTCTCTAATGATGCTCCTATAAAAAGACTAGGTGAGTAAGGAATCACATATGCTCAAAGAATTTTAATTGCTCTGCCACTGAGCTGACTTGGAGTTTCCCCCCCCAAAAAACAAAAGGATCATGATTAGACTGGCACTGCCAACACATCTATGAATTCAACGTTACTCATGGCATTCATATATCTTTCTAATAATACTGTACATGTGCTGCACAACGTAGCCAAAATGTGTTATTCACCTAGTCAGTCTTATTCATTCCTCATGAGACGCAGAAACAGAAAAATACGATATAGAAATGATACCAAATCTCACATTTTTGGCACATTCCTTCCATTTCTGTTCTTGTTGGTGGGTACACTTTATTCGGATAGTCCAGATAGTTCAGATAGTCATACTTTAGAAAAAGGGTTAAGGTTACTGCTAGGGCTGAGGTTAGGGTAAGGGTTAAGGTTAGGGTTAGTAGTTAGTTGAAATGTTACTGATAATCTGTAGAGCATCTACAAATGGACTATCCAAATAAAGTGTTACCTTGTTTTTTCATCATTAGAAATGTCACTGCAGACTATTAGCTGACTCACTGGGTTGTAATGGTCTGTAATGGTCCCAGTGGTCTTTGAAGAGGGGTTTTTCTCAGACCAATTTTGTGGTTGATCTGAAGGAGCTTAGAAAAAAATAGAGGAAGTTACGACCCCAGGCACTGACTCAACAAAGTGTTGGTTCAGCCATGTAATAATACATAACTAGGAGTAATACAGAGAGTGACTTTCTTTATTTTTCATAGTTTATGGACTTTAATCTGCACCTCATTATATTTATTTGTGATTGTCTCCGTCTCCTACTTCATAAGAGGGAGTGGCCACATTGTCCACTATTTGTTAGAATTGGCTACATTGCTGTCAGAAGTGGGATGGGGATCTCCCTGCTCGGATGGTCCCATGGAGATGAGCACAAAGCTAGTCTCAGCCTCATGAGGTCAGACAGTGCTGTAATGTTGGGCATTTGTGAATTGGGCAACGTCTGTTCTTTTTTTAACCAGAAGGTGAACTCCCTTTCTCAGCGAACAAAATCTGGAGTAGTGCGGTGCTCTTGAGCAGTTTGGTAAGCAGGAGTGGTTTTGTCAAAGGAAGTGGTTTGGTGAAGAATATGGTGAAAGGAGTGGGTTGGTTCAAGCAGCCTCAGAAAGTTGTAGATCAGGTGGTTGCGAGAATGTGATTATGGTAGTTGAAAGTTCAAATCCCTCATGTGCCACTGTAAGCTGCTTTAGACACAGTCTAATAAATGGTCATATTACAGTTTAATATTTGTACCACAGATAAATAGATGGATTTGATCATTTAAAATCATTGAGGATGACACAAAATATATTTTTGAACGTATTTCCATTGTGGTCCTCTTAAATATATGGTAAAAAAATCAACAAACATACTGTAAATCAGTGGTGTAAAGTACTTAAGTAAAAATATGTCGTTCTTCCCCTGAACAAGGCAGTTAGCCCAGTGTTCCCCGGTAGGCCATCATTGTCAATAAGAATTTGTTCTTAACTGACTTGTCTAGTTAAATAATGGTTACATTTAAAAAAAATGATTTTTATATTTTTACAACTTTTACTTTCACTCCACTACAATCCTCTCCTTACATATTCCCTGACACCCAAAAGTACTAGTTACATTTTGAATGCTAGGCAGGACAGGAAAATGATCTAATTCACACACTTATCAAGAGAAAATCCCCCGTCATCCCTACTGCCTCTGATCTGACAGACTCACGAAACACAAATGCTTCGTTTGTAAATTATGTCTGAGTGTTGAAGTGAGCTATCCGTACATTTTTAAAAATCAAGAAAATAATGCTGTATGGTTTGCCTAAAGGACTTTGGAATGATTTATACTTTTACCTTTCTAAAGTATATTTTAGCGATAACATTTACTTTTGATACTTAAGTACATTAAAACCAAATACTTTTAGACTTTTACTCAAGTAGTATTTTACTGGGTGACTTTAACTTTGAGTTATTTTCTTTGAAGTATCTGTACTTTCACTCAAGTATGACAATTGGGTACTTTTTCCACTACTGCTGTAAACATCGTAGGCCTAGGCTACAAGGCATACTTGGATTACACATGATGAAACAAAGGACACGACGACATTGTCATAGCCATAGAGCAGTAGATCTAAACTGAGTTAGATGATAGTTTAATGATGATGATCAAATCAAATTTCAAATCCACATTTATTTATATAGTCCTTCTTACATCAGCTGATATCTCAAAGTGCTGTACAGAGACCCAGCCTAAAACCCCAAACAGCAAGCAATGCAGGTGTAGAAGCACGGTGGCTAGGTAAAACTCCCTAGAAAGGCCAAAACCCAGGAAGAAACCTAGAGAGGAACGAGGCTATAAGGGGTGGCCAGTCCTCTTCTGTCTGTGCCGGGTGGAGATTATAACAGAACATGACCACAATGTTTAAATGTTCATAAATGACCAGCATGACAGTCACAGTAGTTGTCGAGGGTGCAACAAGTCAGCACCTCAGGAGTAAACGTCAGTTGGCTTTTCATAGCCGATCATTAAGAATATCTCTACCGTTCCTGCTGTCTCTAGAGAGAAAACAGCAGGTCTGGGACAGGTAGCACATCCGGTGAACAGGTCAGGGTTCCATAGCCGCAGGCAGAACAGTTGAAACTGGAGCAGCAGCATGGCCAGGTGGATTGGGGACAGCAAGGAGTCATCATGCCAGGTAGTCCTGAGGCATGGTCCTAAGGCTCAGGTCCTCCGAGAGAGATAAAGAGAGAATTAGAGAGAACATACTTAAATTCACACAGGACACCGGGATAAGACAAGAGAAGTACTCCAGATATAACAGACTGACCCTAGCCCCCCGACACAAACTACTGCAGCATAAATACTGGAGGCTGAGACAGGAGGGGTCAGGAGACACTTTGGCCCCATCCGATGATACCCCCGGACAGGGCCAAACAGGCAGGATATAACCCCACCCACTTTGCCAAAGCACAGCCCACACACCACTAGAGGGATATCTTCAACCACCAACTTAACATCCTGAGACAATGCAGAGTATAGCCCACAAAGATGTCCGCCACGGCACAACCCAAGGAGGGGCGCCAACCCAGACAGGAAGATCACGTCAGTGACTCAACCCACTCAAGTGACGCACCCCTCCTAGGGATGACATGGAAGAGCACCAGGAAGCCAGTGACTCAGCCCCTGTAATAGGGTGAGGGGCAGAGAATCCCAGTTGAGAGAATGGAGCTCTATAGGAGAAAGCCCTGCCTCCAGCTGTTTGCTTAGAAATTCTAGGGACAATTAGGAGGCCTGCGTCTTGTGAACGTAGCGTACGTGTAGGTATGTACGTCAGGACCAAATCGGAAAAATAGGTAGGAGCAAGCCCATGTAATGCTTTGAAGGTTAGCAGTAAAACCTTGAAATCAGCCCTTGCCTTAACAGGAAGCCAGTGCAGGGAGTCTAGCACTGGAGTAATATGATCAAATGCATTTGTTCTAGTCAGGATTCTAGCAGCCATATTTAGCACTAACTGAAGTTTATTCAGTGCTTTATCTGGGTAGCCGGAAAGTAGAGCATTGCAAGTAGTCTAACCTAGAAGTAACAAAAGCATGGATACATTTTTCTGTATCATTTTTGGACAGAAAGTTTCTGATTTTTGCAATGTTACGTAGATGGAAAATTGCTGTCCTTGAAACAGTCTTGATATGTTTGTCAAAAGAGAGATCAGGGTCCAGAGTAACGCCGAGGTCCTTCACAGTTTTATTTGAGATGACTGTACAACCATCAAGACTAATTGTCAAATTCAACAGAAGATCTCTTTGTTTCTTGGGACCTAGAACAAGCATCTCTGTTTTGTCTGAGTTTAAAAGTAGAACGTTTGCAGCCATCCACTTCCTTATGTCTGAAATACACAGGCTTCTAGCGAGGGCATTTTTGGGGCTTCACCATGTTTCATTGAAATGTGTCATCTGCATAGCAGTGAAAGTTAACATGTTTTCGAATGACATCCCCAGGAGGTAAAATATATAGTGAAAACAATAGTGGTCCTAAAACGGAACCTTGGGGAATACCGAAATTCACAGTTGATTTGTCAGAGGACAAACCATTCACAGAGACAAACTGATATCTTTCCGACAGATAAGACCTAAACCAGGCCAGAACTTGTCCGTGTAGACCAATTTGGGTTTCCAATCTCTCCAAAAGAATGTGGTGATAAATGGTATCAAAAGCAGCACTAAGGTCTAGGAGCACGAGGACAGATGCAGAGCCTCGGTCTGATGCCATTAAAAGGTCATTTACCACCTTCACAAGTGCAGTCTCAGTGCTATGATGGGGTCTAAAACCAGACTGAAACATTTCTTATACATTGTTTGTCTTCAGGAAGGCAGTGAGTTGCTAAAACAGCTTTTTCTAAAACAATTTGAGAGGAATGGAAGATTCGATATAGGCTGATAGTTAAAAAAAATATTTTCTGGGTCAAGGTTTGGCTTTTTCAAGAGAGGCTTTATTACTGCCACTTTTAGTTAGTTTGGTACACATCCGGTGGATAGAGAGCTTTCTATTATGTTCAACATACAAGGGCCAAGCACATGAAGCAGGTCTTTCAGTAGTTTAGCTGGAATAGGGTCCAATATGCAGCTTGAAGGAATAGAGGCCATGATTATTTTCATCATTTGTGTCAAGAGATATAGTACTAAAACACTTGAGTGTCTCTATTGATCCTAGGTCCTGGCAGAGTTGTGCAGACTCAGGACAACTGAGCTTTGGAGGAATACGCAGATTTAAAGAGGAGTCCATAATTTGCTTTCTAATGATCATGATCTTTTCCTCAAAGAAGTTCATGAATTTATTACTGCTGAAGTGAAAGCCATCCTCACTTGGGGAATGCTACTTTTTAGTTAGCTTTGCGACAGTATCAAAAAGACATTTGGGATTGTTCTTATTTTCCTCAATTAATTTGGAAAAATAGGATGATCGAGCAGCAGTGAGGGCTCTTTGATACTGCACGGTACTGTCTTCCCAAGCTAGTCGGAAGACTTCCAGTTTGGTGTGGCGCCATTTCCGTTCCAATTTTCTGGAAGCTTGCTTCAGAGCTCGGGAATTTTCTGGATACCAGGGAGCTAGTTTCTTATGACAAATGTTTTTTTTAGGGGTGCAACTGCATCTAGGGTATTGCACAAGGTTAAATTGAGTTCCTCAGTTAGGTGGTTATGTAACGAACCTCGTCCTCCACTTCTGAGAAGGATCGGAGGACCAAAACGCTGCGTGGCAAGTGTCCATAATGTTTAATAAAAACAACAGAACACTGGATCAAAACAAAATAACGTGCATCAACGAAACAGTCCCGTGTGGCGAACAAACACTGACACGGAAGACAAACACCCACGAAACACAGGTGGAAAAAAGGCTACCTAAGTATGATTCTCAATCAGAGACAACTAACGACATCTGCCTCTGATTGAGAACCATACTAGGCCGAACACAGAAACCAACATAGAAAAACAAACATAGACTGCCCACCCCAACTCACACCCTGACCATAATAAACAAAGACAAAACAAAGGAACTAATGTCAGAACGTGACAGGTTAACTGATTTTTGTCGTCTGACGTCCTTGGGTAGGCAGAGGGAGTCTGAAAGGGCATCAAGGAATCTATGTGTTGTCTGGGAATTAATAGCACAACGTTTGATGCTCCTTGGTTGAGGTCTGAGCAGATTATTTGTTGCAATTGCAAACGTAATAAAATGGTGGTCCGATAGTCCAGGATTATGAGGAAAACATTAAGATCCACAACATTTATTCCATGGTACAAAACTAGGTCCAGAGTATGACTGTGACAGTGAGTAGGTCCAGAGAGGCTCCGAATGCCTTTTGGAGTGGGTCTGTGGACTTTTCCATGTGAATATTAAAATCACCAAAAATTTGAATATTAGGTGCTATGACTACAAGGTCCGATAGGATTTCTGGGAACTCAGTGAGGAACACTGTATATGGCCCAGGAGGCCTGTAAACAATAGCTATAAAAAGTGATTGAGGAGGCTGCATAGATTTCATGACAAGAAGCTTGTAAACTGAAATTTGAAAAAGCCTGAAACTATGTCTAAAGACTGTTGACACCTTAGGGAAGCCATAGAAAAGGGAATCCGGTTGATATCCCTTTAAATGGAGGATAGGCATGCATAGGAACAGAGAGGTTTCAAAATAAGAGGCACTTCCTGATTGGATTTTCCTCAGGCTTTCGCCAGCAATATCAGTTCTGTTATACTCACAGACAATATTTTTACAGTTTTGGAAACTTTAGAGTGTTTTCTATCCTAATCTGAAAATATATGCATATTATAGTTTCTGGGGCTGAGAAATAGGCAGTTTCAAATGGGTACGTTTTTTAGCCAAAAACTAAAATATTGCCCCCTACACGCAAAAGGTTAACAACAAGCTAAGCTGTGTTTTGCTATATTGCACTAGTGATTTCAAGAAAATTAAATATTTTCAGTAATTTAATTTGACTTTGGCGCTCTGCAATTTAGCGGATGTTGACGAAAATGATCCCAGTAACGGGATGGGTGCATCAAGAAGATAAAGCGTCCAGAGTGAAAAAAATAAAATGCTGCCAGGTAATACCAGATGATGTTGATGCAGTTGGCTAACCGGCTCTGTTGTTATTCTGGGCTTCTCTGTAGACTGTGATGGTGCCAGGTGATGGGGATGGGGATGGAGTTGGCTTGCTGGTCCTGATGTTGTCATCAGCTCATCCTCTCTGTAGCCTGGACTTTGTACTCCCTTACAACAGACATGTAGCACCCACTTGGGTGACACTTCTGCTGCTGTTCCAGTGCAAAAAAGCCCACCACACAGTCCAGAGCAGTAGACATCCTTACGATGAGCTCTCTGCCATTTATATAATGCAGTCAGGTCTCATTGATCAAGAAGCAGTCTAGCGCCAACAGAGATGGCCTCAGAGAGTGTCACAGAGATGGCCGCTTCGCTTTGCGTTCCGAGGAAACTATGGAGTATTTTGTTTTTTTACGTGTTATTTCTTACATTGGTACCCCAGGTAATCTTAGCTTTTATTACATACAGTCGGGAGGAACTACTGGATATAAGAGCAACTTCAACTCACCATCATTACGACCAGGAATACGACTTCCCCAAAGCGGATCCTCTGTTTTGCCCACCACCCAGGACAATGGATCGGATCCCAGCCGGCGAACCAAAACAACGTCGCCGTAAAAGGGGCAGACGAAGCGGTCTTCTGGTCAGGCTCCGGAGACTGGCACATCGCGCACCGCTCCCGAGCATACTACTCGCCAATGTCCAGTCTCTTGACAACAAGGTTGATGAAATCCAAGCAAGGGTTGCATTCCAGAGAGACATAAGAGACTGTAACGTTCTTTGCTTCACGGAAACATGGCTCACTCGAGACACGCTAATCGGAGCCAGGTACAGCCAGCTGGTTTCATCGCGCATCGCACCGACAGAAACAAGCACCTTACTGGTAATAAGAGGGACAGGGTTTATGCCTTATGAGTAACGAGACGTGGTGTGATCATAACAACACACAGGAACTCAAGTCCTTCTGTTCACCTGACTTAGAATTCCTCACAATCAAATGTCGACCAAGAGAATTCTCTTCGATTATAATCACAGCCGCATATATTTCCTCCCCAAGCAGACACACCAGAAACCGTGGATTGATGGCAGCATTGGCACAAAACTGAAAGCGCGAACCACTGCTTTTAACCAGGGCAAGGTGACCAGAAACATGACCGAATACAAACAGTGTAGCTATTCCCACCGCAAGGCAATCAAACAAGCTAAGCGTCAGTATAGAGACAAAGTAGAGTCTCAGTTTAATGGCTCAGACACAAGAGGTATGTGGCAAGGTCTACAGTCAATCACAGATTACAAAAAGAAAACCAGCTCCGTCGCGGACCAGGATGTCTTGCTCCCAGACAGACTAAACAACTTCTTTGTTCGCTTTGAGGGCAATACAGTGCGACTGACACGGCCCGCTACCAAAACCTGCGGAATCTCCTTCACTGCAGCCGACGTGAGTAAAACATTTAAACGTGTTAACCCTCGCAAGGCTGCAGGCCCAGACGGCATCCCCAGCCGCGTCCTCAGAGCATGCGCAGACCAGCTGGCTGGTGTGTTTACGGACATATTCAATCAAACCTTATCCAAGTCTGTTGTTCCCACATGTTTCAAGAGTGCCACCATTGTTCCAGTTCCCAAGAAAGCTAAGGTAACTGAGCTAAACGACTACCGCCCCGTAGCACTCACTTCCGTCATCATGAGGTGCTTTGAGAGACTAGTCAAGGACCATATCACCTCCACCCTACCTGACACCCTAGACCCAGTCCAATTTGCTTACCGCCCCAATAGGTCCACAGTCCACACTGCCCTAACCCATCCGGACAAGAGGAATACCTATGTGAGAATGCTGTTCATCGACAACAGCTCAGCATTTAACTCCATAGTACCCTCCAAACTCGTCATCAAGCTCGAGACCCTGGGTCTCGACCCCGCCCTGTGCAACTGGGTACTGGACTTCCTGACGGGCCGCCCCCAGGTGGTGAGTGTAGGTAACAACATCTCCACCCCGCTGATCCTCAACACTGGGGCCCCACAAGGGTGAGTTCTGAGCCCTCTCCTGTTCACGCAGGACTGCGTGGCCATGCACGCTTCCAACTCAATCATCAAGTTTGCAGACGACACTACAGTGGTAGGCTTGATTACCAACAATGACGAGACGGCCTACAGGGAGGAGGTGAGGGCCCTCGGAGCGTGGTGTCAGGAAAATAACCTCACACTCAACAAAACAAAGGAGATGATCGTGGACTTCAGGTAACAGTAGAAGGAGCACCCCCCCTATCCACATCGACGGGACAGTATTGGAGAGGGTAGAAAGTTTTCAGTTACTCGGCATACACATCACGGACATACTGAATTGGTCCACCCACACAGACAGCGTGGTGAAGAAGGCGCAGCAGCGCCTCTTCAACCTCAGGAGGCTGAAGAAATTCAGCTTGTCACCAAAAGCACTCACAAACTTTTACAGATTCCCATTCAAGGGCATCCTGTCGGGCTGTATCACCGCCTGGTACGGCAACTGCTCTGCCCACAACCGTAAGGCTCTCCAGAAGGCAGTGAGGTCTGCACAATGCATCATGGGGGGCAAACTACCTGCCCTCCAGGACACCTACAGCACCCGATGTCACAGGAAGGAAATAAAGATCATTGTTAGGTTAGATTGTTACGTTAGATTACTCGTTGGTTATTACTGCATTGTCGGAACTAGAAGCACAAGCATTTTGCTACACTCGCATTAACATCTGCTAACCATGGGTATGTCACAAATAAAATTTGATTTTATTAACTAGCTAGACAAACTAGACACGTCAACCCTCCATCAGTCCTGCAAGTCTGTGGGTAAAAATAACCAGACGTATCCCATCCACAACTCAATGACTTATCAGAAACTAAAAAGCTGATTAAAAAGCGATCAAAAAACACAGAAAAACATAAAATAGATTTACAGAGCTCTCTGTTTAGGTTGCCTTACAGCGCTGTGGCAACCATGAATCCAAACACTCTTTTTCTCTGCCTCATCTGAATCCAATTGAAGCCTGAGGTTTTCTCTTTCCGTAAATCGCCATCAGATTTTATGTTGGTGGTATGTTGTTATAGCTTCGGTTAGTATTACTCAGATCAAACTAACTGAAAACAGCTGCCATATTTAGAATTGAATTAGGATCTCCATTAGCTGCTGCCAAGGCAGCCATTACTCTTCCTGGGGTCCAAACAGGAACAAAACAACACAACAAAACAATAGTTGACATCATAAATAAAACAATACATCACACAAGACATTGAGCACTGTAACATGTACACTGCTCCACCATTACACATTTAAATGTACAATATTACAACAATACAATATTAGAATATTACAATGTGTGGGTGTTGTTTTATCTGTTTTATTTTAATCTGATTTTACTGCTAGTTTGAGTTACCATATGTGGAAGAGAGTTCCATGTAGTCTTGGCTCTATGTAGTACTGTACATTTCCCAGCCTCTGTTCTGGAATTGGGACTGTAAAGAGACCGCTGGTGGCATGTCTTGTGGGGTATTTATGGGTGTCTGAGCAGTGTGTTAGCTGTTTGAACAGAACATGTGGTGTTTTCAACATGTCTCTCACAAAGACAAGTAGTGATGCAGTCAATCTCTCCTCTACTTTGAGAGATTTTAGCCCTCCATTTACATTTAAGGGCCAGCCTTGCTGCTCTGTTCTGGGCCAACTGTAATTTGCCTAGCAGCACTTGACCATATAACTGGGCAGTAGTCCAGGTAGGCAGTAGTCCAGGCTTGATAAAACTAGGGCATGTAGGACTTGTTTGGTTGATTGTGATGTCAAGAATGCAGAGCAGTGCTTTACCATAGACAGATCTCTCCCCATCTTAGCAACCATTGCATCAATATGTTTTGACCATGTCAGTTTACAATCTAGGGTTACACCCAGAAGTTTAGTCTCCTCAATTTGCTCAAAAACCCCAGTCATTATAAGATTTAGTTGCAGTTAAGGGTTTAGCGAGTGATTTGTCCCAAATACATTGCTTTTAGTTTTTAAAATATATTTAGGACGAGCTTATTACTAGCCACCCATTCTAAAACTGACTGCAGCTCTTTGTGGTAGCTGACGTGTATAATGTTAAGTCATCAGCGTACATAGACACAGAGTCTTCACTTAAGGCTAGTGGTAGGTCATTAGTAAAAAATATACCATTTTATTTATATGTTTTTATTTAACTAGGCAAGTCAGTAAAGAACAAATTCTTATTTACAATGATGGCCTATCCCGGCCAAACCCTAACCCGGATGACGCTGGGCCAATTGTTCGCCGCCCTATGGGACTCCCAATCACGGCCGGTTGTGATACAGCCTGGAATTTAACCAGGGTCTGTAGTGACACCTCTAACACTGAGATGCAGTGCCTTAGACCGCTGCGCCACTCGGGAGCCCAAAACAGTAAAGAACCAAGACAGCTGCCTTGAGGTATACCATTATCACACACTTCCTGGTTTACATTAGATAGTCTTCCATTAAATAAACCCTCAGTGTTCTATTAAGCATGAAGCAGATCGAGAATCTCACTGCCGATAGACTGCCAATAGATACTTATCACAGTGGGGGGGCGTTCCTTCTCTTGCTAGAACAAAAGCGATACCTGCTGCATGCCGAATCGGTAGCAACAAACCTACCAATTCTACTTGTAGAATCGCAATGCCAGTCAAGTGGCCAACAACTTGACTTTGAGCCAATCAGAGAGCATGAACCCCCATGTGGGGGAGCCAAAAAAAGAAGAAAAAGAAGATATTTTCTCTGTACATCCACAGATTAGCCAGTCACACTTCGTATGCAATGTAGGCTATGGGGTGCTAGCTAGCTAAGTTCACAATGCACACAACACTAAATACTTCCTAGTATTGATATTATAATTAAATCACAATGGAATAGCTAGTTTCCATGAAATAGCTGCCTGTGTGAGCTGCAGAGTTAGTACAGTATCCTTAGCTAGCTAGCGAACTATGTTGTGCTAGCTAACAAATATTTTAACATTAGCTAGCTAAACATTTGGCTATGGGCTGGCACTGGCCATAAGGGATTATGGAGAGTAAATTCAATTGTTTATTCGTCCTCTTGCTAGGTAGCTATCTAGCTGTGGCCATCTGACTAGTATTCTACAAAACAACAACATTAGCTCAGATAGCTTGGAATTTAGACCATAAGCAATACGCATGGATATGTACTGTCAAACAAAGCTTCTACCACTGGAGTATTTTAACAAGGTTGAGTGGCTGATGACTTCCAAGGACTTTGCTGTGTGAACACAAAAGAGATTTACATAGGTGCTAACGCCTCGATCACACCGACAGCGTCATTGCATTTTGATACACCAGAAGTACATTTCCATTGGAACCCTGTGTCTGCCTTGCAGCATTGCGTTGCAGAGGCAGTTGCAGTGCGTTCTGTGTGGTGCATACGCTGGATTTATCAAAAGTATGCATCAATCTGTATGTGCAGACGGCTTGACAGAAATGGTAGCGGAAGGTGAATGTTAAACTTTTGTTGCACACATATCCAGATGATGCTGTGTACCATTTTGCACAATGATGCTGTAGGTATGATCGAGGCGTAAGTACTGTTGTCAGGAAAACATTCGGCAATCCTACCAGTGTGTCTGAGCTTTTAGATAGGTATGTCTCAGTCCATGATATGGCAGAGGATGTAAAGCCATAACACATACATTTTTTTCAGCAGCAGATTATAATTGATAATATCAAAAGTTGTACTAAACAGCTCCCACAATCTTATTATCAATTTCTTTCAGCCAATCACCAGTCATTTGTGTCTGTGCCATACATGTTGAGTGTCCTTCCCTCTAAGCGAGCTGAAAGCCTGTTGTTAATTTGTTTACTATGAAATAGCATTGTATCTTGTCAAACATTTTTTTCTCCAAAATCCATCCGCATATGGTATTTAATTCCTCCCTCTGTTCACATGAGTATCAAGTCTCAGAGTAGGAGTGCAGATCTAGGATCAGGCCTCCCGTGTCCATGTAATATTGTTCATTATGATCTCAAAGTCCAAACTGATCCTGGATCTTCACTCCTACTCTGAGACGCTTTATGAATACCGGCCCTGAAGTGGTTGGAACTTGTTGTGGTTTCACCATTTGCAGCTGTCTCATGAAAGATATACCTCAATCTTGATAAAAGCCAGTCAAACCATCTATCTTTCCCATGTTTTCTCTGGCATGATCTCAAACTGTTGGAGTAAAAGGGAGAATGTTTGGATGTGAGGGGTTGTGCGTGCGAGGAGAGCAGATATGCAAGGACCTCTCAGAAGTTGTGGTCATCTCGTGAGCTAAAACAATATTGAGCCTCGTCCAAATCATTTGGATTTCATGGTTTGCTGTTTCCCATGGTAGTAAATAAGTGACATAGCCCCCCAGCTAAGCTTAGTCTCATACAGTAGATATGGCCTCAGTACCTTTTAATCATGTTTTGAGAATATTTCACCAGTTACTTGGTTAAGAAAAAAGCTAAACTAAATTATAATCAAAAATAAAGTTTGTTGGGATGATTTTTGATTGTGAAAGTACAGTATCTTGGCTTGTGCCAACACAGCATTTGTTTCAGAATTTTTGTGCCTACATTGATTGCATTCCTTCACAAGCAACAAAGCAAGTGAGAGATGGGACACTTTCTCTAAATGAAATTATGAGTACGTTAGAAGTGCATGTTACTTGATTACTCATTTGCTTAAATCTTTTCAACATGAAGAATTCTTGTAACACAGTTAAACGTATGTGTATTCATTTATTTTGTAGAACATATTATGAGCCATCACAAGGGGAGTGCTCATGCATTTCTCAAACCTTGAGCCGTTTTGGTAGAACTATTTTATTTATTTTATTTTATTTTACCTTTTATTTAACCAGGTAGGCAAGTTGAGAACAAGTTCTCATTTACAATTGCGACCTGACCTAACTATGCACTGAGATAGAGAAAACAACTGGTACTGGATGAAGAAAAATTTTCAAAGGCACCTGAATCACACTTGAAAGCAAACATATCACATTATTTATCAGAAATCTCACATAAGAACATGAAAGATCAGGTATAAAAACATCACTATCTTATCTGGCAAAGCACACCTAATTAACTCTATCATTCCTGACACCACAGCAAAAAGCGGCTTTTCATTTATCTGACTTGAATTTCTCTGCATGTCCAGCCCTTATATTAAGCCTCACAATGAAGTGTTTTACCATTTTCTTTTCAGGACAACCAGTGCTACAAGAAGAATACAAAGCAATTTGACATAAACAGTTGTCTTCATGCATTTTATTGGCAAATTTAAAAAACAAGGTCCACCAAAGTCCACCAGAGAAATTGTTTGTGTGACATACACAAATATGTTGGTCACAATTTGGTGTTTTGAGAAAGAGAGATATTTTTTCTAAGCTATTATATTTATGTATTTGTTTTTATTTTATTTTTTCATATACCTCCAATGGGCCCTTACAAAAATGAATTTGTTGCTGCAGACTTCACGCAAGTTTGTGTCAAATTTGCTGCAACCTAAATAGTGTGCCACAAAATGTTGCGAGAAGTTTGCAAATGTTTGCCACTATTGGTGAATCTGCGGTAAACCTTTGGCAACAATAATATTTATTGCCACTAGTGGCAAACAGTTCGCCAGAGGTTTTTTTCTGGCAGAGAATTCTCTCAAGATTCTATTTGAATCTGTGGCAAACAAATGGCAGCAACATTTATTAAACACTAGTGGCAAACAGTTTGCCATTTCTGGTGAATGACGAGTTCCAAGACCAGTAACCAATCAAGAAGATTAGAAACATCTGCTGGAAAATGGAAACCTAGCTATCTAGATAACTACTGTACCTACCAAAGTTGTTAACTTCCTAATAAACTTTACAATTGTATTAGCTAAATTATGCCTCATTAGCAATGTCATGTTTTATGGGATAGAGTGAAACACATTTAGTTGATTCTAGTTTCAATCTGTCAGCGCCACTGACTGACTGGCGATGTTAGCTATCATATGTTAGCTATCATATTTTTTCACAATTCATGTGATAGCTAGCTAACTAATGATTTGTATTAACACTTATATTTTTAGGTGAATACATTGCTGTATACATTGCTGTATCATAATACCAATATGCTTGTCAATATGCTAGCATCACAGTTCAGTAGCATGTTAGCATGTTAGCATCAAAGCAAAATGTAACTTTTGCAGATGGATACCCTTCCTCCACCAGTGGTGTTGGAAGAGGATGTATTGGGAGGAGGATCCATCAACACCCTGGAAATATGTTTGTGATGCACTTACACATAACACTTTTTTTGAGTGATGAATGAGTGTATCGTCTTCAATTTATAAGTTAAGGTAAGTAAATGCATGTATGCAAATTATTTTTCAATCTTCAACATAGAAATGCTACCAAAATTGTTTTACTGAAATTTGTTACAAATGATGGAGTTACTCGTGATTTACTGAACAATATTTTGAAAGAGGAAGTAAAGTACTTAAAACATATGTTTTCGTTTCAGTCTCCTCCATCTCCACTAACTGAAGCTGTATGGATTTTTTTCCTATTAATAATGTAAAATTAACATGTGTACAGAAAGACTGTGAAGGCCAAATTACAGAGGAGGAACATCTTGATGCAATTAAAGCCTTTAAGTCTGGTAAAACTCCAGGGCTTGATGACATACCAATGGAGGTATACCGAACTTGTTTTGAGATACTCAGTGTACCATTATTAGCATGTTTTCACCATTCCTATTTAAATGGTCGATTATTGGACACTCAACAAGAAGGTCTGATTTCATTATTACTGAAACAGGATCCAAGTGGTATTTATATAAAGATCCAGTCCATTTAAAAAATTGGAGGCCTCTTACACTTCAGTATTGTGATGCAAAAATTCTAGCTAAATGCTTAGTGCATAGAATTAAAAAGGTTTTGTTCCATATTATTCATCCTAATCAGACAGGTTTTTACATGGATGATACATTGGAGATTGTAGTGGTATGGGTGTAGTTGGTGCAGAGGAGTCGGGCGCAGGACAGCAGAGATGAGTAACACAAGTAACTTTACTCAAATATTCCAATAACATGTCGTAATACCGAGCCCACAATAAAGGACCGAACATACATAAAACAATCACGTACAAAAACCACGCCCTGACCTTAGAGAGACGTTTTATTTCTCAATTTTGGTTAGGGCAGGGTGTGATTTGGGGTGGGCATTCTATGTTGTTTGTTTCTATGTTTTGGCCGGGTATGGTTCTCAATCAGGGACAGCTGTCTATCGTTGTCTTTGATTGGGAATCATACTTAGGCAGACTTTTTTCCTTTTGGTAGATGTGGGTAGTTGTCTTCGTTTGTGCATGTATAGCATTACGGAGCTTCACGTTATTTTTTGTTGTATTATTGTTTTGTTGGCGACATTTGCAAATAAAGAAAAAAGTACGCTCACAAACGCTGCACCTTGGTCCATTCCATACGACGATAGTGACAGAACTACCCACCACCAAAGGACCAAGCAGCGTGGAGAAAGGGACTCATGGACATGGGAGGAGATCCTAGACTGTAAAGGACCCTGGAGGCAGGCTGGAGAATATCGCCGTCCAAAGGAGGAGATTAAGGCAGCGAAGGAGGAGCGGCGACGATATGTGAGGAGGCAAGTCATCGATGGAAGTCCGAGAAGCCACTCAAAACTTTTTTTGGGGGGGGGAACACAGGGAAGTTGGCGGAGCTAACTCCCCGTGCTCATGGCAAAGAGCGTGGTACTGGTCAGGCACCATGTTATGCGGTAAAGCGCACGGTGTATCCAGTGCGCGTGCAGAGCACGGTGCGTCGGAGCCAGCTCTCCGCAAGTGCCACACTAGAGTGGGCATCCAGCCAGGGCAGATTGTGCCAGCTCAGCGCTCTTGGTATCCTGCGCCGGCTCTCCGCACTGTGTCTCCGGTGCGCTGTGACAGTTCAGTGTGTCCTGTGCCTGTGCTCCGCACATGCCGGGCTAAAGTGGGCATTCAGCCACGAGGAGCGGTGCAAGTGTTAAGCACCAGATCTCCAGTGCTCCCCCACTGTCCGGATCGACCTGTGCCTGCGCTCTGGAGATGCCAGGCAAAGTGGGCATTCAGCCTGGGAAAAGTGGTGCCAAGGAGAAGCACCAGATCTCCAGTGCTTCCCCACAGCCCGGTTCATCCTGTGCCTGCTCCACGAGTCAGTCCGGAGCCTTCGGCGACAGTCACTAGTCCGGAGCCTCCGGCGATGGTTCCCAGTCCGGGGCCTGCGGCGACGGTCCCCAGTCCGGGGCCTGCGGCGACGGTCCCCAGTCCGGGGCCTGCGGCGACGGTCCCCAGTCCGGGGCCTGCGGCGATGGTCCCCAGTCCGGGGCCTGCGGCGAGGGTCCCCAGTCCGGGCCTGGGGTGAGGGTCCCCAGTCCGGGGCCTGCGGCGAGGGTCCCCAGTCCGGGCCTGGGGTGAGGGTCCCCAGTCCGGGCCTGGGGTGAGGGTCCCCAGTCCGGGCCTGGGGCGAGGGTCCCCAGTCCGTGGCTTGCGGCGAGGGTCCCTGGGTCCCGCGAGGGTACTTCCCATTAAGACAGCGCACTGTCCGACCGATGCCAGGATGACTAGAGGAGGGTGACTTGTGGGCCCAATAGATCAAATGGTCGCGGACAGCAGACAGAACGTACAGACGCCCAGCTGGACACTGAAGGGGAGAGGGCTCTGTACGTAACGCCCGCTCGATGTCCACGTCCAGCTCCCACACGACCGGGGCCACCAGGCAAGAGGCCGAAAGTACGGGAGTGTGATCTATGGACTTCTCCTCTGTGTTATACATCCGGGACTTCTGGGAACCTGGTCTGTAGGACAGGGTGAAAACAAAACGGGTAAAGAACATGGCCCACCTTGCCTGGCGAGGGTTCAGTCTCCTTGCCGCCCAGATGTACTCCAGATTACGGTGGTCAGTCCAGATGAGAAAAGGGTGTTTAGCCCCCTCAAGCCAATGTCTCCACGACTTCAGAGCCTTGACAACAGCCAACAGCTCCCAGTCCCCCACATCATAGTTTCGCTCAGTGTACCAGAGCGCTGAGAGAACACAGCTCCTATCCCAGCCTCGGACGTGTCCACCTCCACTATGAACGCTAAAGAGGGATCTGGGTGAGCCAGCACGTGAGCCGAGGTAAACAGAGCCCTCAGGTGACCAAAAGCATCATTGCCTCAGCTGACCAATGCAGTCGCACCGGTCCCCCCTTCAGCAGTGAGGTAATGGGAGCCGCTACCTGACCAATGCCCCGGATAAACCTCCGGTAGTAGTTGGCAAAGCCTAGAAACCGCTGCACTTCCTTTACCGTGGTGGGAGTCGGCCAATTACGCATGGCTGAAATGCGGTCACTCTCCATCTCCACCCCTGAAGTGGAAATGTGGTACCCCAGGAAGGAGACGGACTGTTGGAAGAACAAACATTTCTCAGCCTTGACATACAGGTCATGCTCCAACAGTCGACCAAGCACCCTGCGCACAAGCGACACATGCTCGGCGCATGTAGCGAAGTATATCAGAATGTCATCGATATACACCACTACACCCTGCCCGTGCAGGTCCCGGAAAATCTTGTCTACAAAGGCCTGGAAGACTGATGGAGCATTCATCAACCCGTACGGCATGACGAGGTACTCATAGTGCCCTGAGGTGGCACTAAATTCCGTCTTCCACTCGTCCCCCTCCTGGATAAGCACCAGGTTGTAAGCGCTCCTAAGATCCAATTTTGTGAGGAAGCGCGCCCCGTGCATTGACTCTATCGTACTGGCTATGAGAGACAGCGGTTAGCTGTAGCTCACAATGATTTGGTTGATACCTCGATAGTCACTGCACGGGCGCAGACCTCCATCCTTCTTCTTCACAAAAATAAAACTTCGAGGAGGCAGGTGAAGTGGAGGGTGTACACTTGCCCCAGGGATTCGGAGACATATGTTTCCATAGCCGCTTGTCTTCTTACAGAAGGCCTGAGCCAAATCGGCATATTCAGAGGGGATGCGCACGGTGGAGACCTGGTCTGGACTTTCCAAAAAACTGTCAAACTGTCGAAAACAGTCGAAAACTGCCCGAAAGCGGCGGGTGAACTCCACGTAATGGTCCATCACAGATTCTCCTTCCTCCAATACGGCGTTGGCCCACTCCAGGGCTTTCCCTGAGAGACCGGAGACGAGGGCGGATACGCTTTCACGTCCCGAAGGAGCCGGGTGGACGGTCGCCAGGTAGAGTTCCAGCTGGAGTAGGAACCACTGGCATCCGGCAGCCGTCCCAACATACTCCCTCTGGAGCGAGAGCCGAATCCCACTGGGACCGGGTGAAGGAGGGGTGAATAGTGGTGTCTGTTGTAGTGGTGCCGGTGGAGGCGCTGGAAGAACTCCTCCTGCCTCCCATCGGTCCATCGTCTGCAGCACGCGATCCATGGCGGTGCCTAGACGTTGCAACATGGTCGCATGCTGCTGGACGCGCTCCTCGATCGCCAAATAGGGGTTGTCTGCTCCTGCTGACTCCAATTTTTGGGTGCGTGATTCTGTAGTGGTCTAGGTGTAGCTGGTGCACAGGAGTCAGGCGCAGGACAGCAGATGAGTAACACAAGTAACGTTACTCAAATATTCCAATAACATGTCGAAATATCGAGCCCACAATAACAGACCGAACATACATAAAACAATCACGCACAAAAACCGTGGGGAAAACAGAGGGTTAAATAATGAACATGTAATTGGGGAATTGAAACCAGGTGTGTAAAACAAAGACAAAACAAATGGAAAATGAAAAGTGGCTCGAAAATGAAAAGTGGATAGTCACCGGCTAGAAGGCCGGTGATGTCGACCGCCGCATTCGGAACGCCATCGCCAATCCACTTTTCATTTTCCAATTGTCATGTTGTGGGGGTGCTTTGCTGAAGGAGGGACTGGTGCACTTCACAAAATAGATGGCATCATCAGGTAGGGTAATTATGTGGATATATTGAAGCAACATCTCAAAACATCAGTCTTCCAAATGGACAATGACCCCAAGCATACTTCCAAAGTTGTGGCAAAATGGCTTAAGGACAACAAAGACAAGGTATGTCCATCACAAAGCCCTGACCTGACCAAGGAGTGGCTATCACAAAGCCCTGACCTCAATCCCATATAAATTTTTTGGGCAGAACTGAAAAAACGTGTGCAATTTATTGTGGGAAGCTTGTGGAAGGCTACCCAAAACGTTTGATCCAAGTTAAACCATTTAAAGGCAATGCTGCAAAATACTAATTGAGTGTATATAAACTTCTGACCCACTGGGAATGTGAGGAAAGAAATAAAAGCTGAAATAAATCATTCTCTCTAATATTATTCTGAAGTGGTGATCCTAACAGACCTAAGACAGGGAATTTTTACTCTGATTAATTGTCAAAAATTGTGAAAACCTGGGTTTAAATGTATTTGGGTAAAGTGTATGTAAACGTCTGACTTCAACTGTATATAAATTCTGGAAATGGAATTCTAAGCATCACTCAGAAAAGGCTCTGCGAACGTTTGTTTCCATTAATTTGCTATGGGCTCGCGCTAGCTTAGCCAATGTCCTTTTGCCATTTTTCAGCCTTGGATGAATTTGGACTTGTTCTATTGTCCAACCTAGTCTTATCTCATGCTTGCATGGTGATTGAGTTAGCTAGTGTTACTGTACTATTTTTCAATGGTTTCTGACAGTGGCTTTAGTAGGACTTGTGGAGTTGAGGAGGATGGATACAATTTCTGTTAACTAATGTTACCTACCTAACGTTAGCTTAACTTCAATTTAATGTGGCCAAGTTAGTGTAGCTAGCTAGCTATGTTTCTAACTTTCTTTATTTCTGTTCTTAAATGCAGAGTCAAGGCCAGTGAATGGACAGCTTTGTAAAGATACCCTGAATGAGTGGAACCTGGCCTCTTTCATTACAAAGTTTGATGGTAAGTCAAATGTAGACATTTCATTTTGAGAGTTGGGACAGAGCTTTGGGGGTGAAAAAACACAGATTTTCATTGACCCTGTGTAAAACATCCTTCCACATTGTCATTGATAACTAAAAGTACAGCCTTAATGGATAGACTTAACTTCACTGTAGACTCTTAGAACCATGCAGCCACTTTGGGACTAGATACATTAAATGCACAGCTACCATAGATAGTCTGGCCTACATTTTACCATACTTGTTTTATTGGTAATTTGCACAGATGTCTGTCACAGTGACCAACCTGACACACAACACACACATCACAGCCTGGGAGGAGCTCATGGACTACAGCTCGGCATTCAACGCTACAGCTCGGCATTCAACACCATAGTACCCTCCAAGCTCGTCATCAAGCTCGAGACCCTGGGTCTCGACCCCGCCCTGTGCAACTGGGTACTGGACTTCCTGACGGGCCGCCCCCAGGTGGTGAGGGTAGGCAACAACATCTCCTCCCCGCTGATCCTCAACACTGGGGCCCCACAAGGGTGCGTTCTGAGCCCTCTCCTGTACTCCCTGTTCACCCACGACTGCGTGGCCATGCACGCCTCCAACTCAATCATCAAGTTTGCGGACGACACAACAGTGGTAGGCTTGATTACCAACAACGACGAGACGGCCTACAGGGAGGAGGTGAGGGCCCTCGGAGTGTGGTGTCAGGAAAATAACCTCACACTCAACGTCAACAAAACTAAGGAGATGATTGTGGACTTCAGGAAACAGCAGAGGGAACACCCCCATCCACATCGATGGAACAGTAGTGGAGAGGGTAGCAAGTTTTAAGTTCCTCGGCATACACATCACAGACAAACTGAATTGGTCCACTCACACAGACAGCATCGTGAGGAAGGCGCAGCAGCGCCTCTTCAACCTCAGGAGGCTGAAGAAATTCAGCTTGTCACCAAAAGCACTCACAAACTTCTACAGATGCACAATCGAGAGCATCCTGGCGGGCTGTATCACCGCCTGGTATGGCAACTGCACCGCCCTCAACCGTAAGGCTCTCCAGAGGGTAGTGAGGTCTGCACAATGCATCACCGGGGGCAAACTACCTGCCCTCCAGGACACCTACACCACCCGATGCTACAGGAAGGCCATAAAGATCATCAAGGACATCAACCACCCGAGCCACTGCCTGTTCACCCCGCTGTCATCCAGAAGGCGAGGTCAGTACAGGTGCATCAAAGCTGGGACCGAGAGACTGAAAAACAGCTTCTATCTCAAGGCCATCAGACTGTTAAACAGACACCACTAACATTGAGTGGCTACTGCCAACACACTGTCAATGACACTGACTCTACTCCAGCCACTTTAATCATGGGAATTGATGGGAAATGATGTAAATATATCACTAGCCACTTTAAACAATGCTACCTTATATAATGTTACTTACCCTACATTATTCATCTCATATGCATACGTAGATACTGTACTCTATATCATCGACTGCATCCTTATGTAATACATGTATCACTAGCCACTAACTATGCCACTTGGTTTACATACTCATCTCATATGTATATACTGTACTCGATATCATCTACTGTATCTTGCCTATGATGCTCTGTACCATCACTCATTCATATATCCTTATGTACATATTCCTTATCCCCTTACACTGTGTATAAGACAGTAGTTTTTTTTGAATTGTTAGTTAGATTACTTGTTCGTTATTACTGCATTGTCGGAACTAGAAGCACAAGCATTTCGCTACACTCGCATTAACATCTGCTAACCATGTGTATGTGACAAATAAAATTTGATTTGATTTGATTTTGATTTGATTTGGACTCTTACGGGTAAAGTGCCTTACTCAAGGGCACAACAGCAGAAGTATACAGAGATATTGTAGCTGGTAAACTGGCTGACAGATCACTCCCTGCAGATTTCCTGCACAGATTTCCCTGCAGGCAGTTCTGATGTTCAAATATCAGCCTACCTTTCTGATCTCAAAGCTACTGCCACCCCCTTTGTGCAACCATTTGACCTAGCTTATCAACCCTTCCGTCAAATTATTTCATTTGGAAATGTGAGTGAAACTATCCCTTAAGATCTCCCCCCTAGTGGTTAAGCCTAGCGGTTAAGATAATTGATTCGAATCCCCAGGCCAGCAAGTTGAAAAATCTGCCGTTCTGCCCTTGAGCTTTGGCAATTAAACCCAAACAACAACTGCTCCCCAGGAGCCGTGGATTTGATTAAGGCAGACCCCCGCACTTCTCTGATTCAGAGGGGTTGGGTTAAATGTGGAAGACATGCATTCATTTTTCAGTTTAATGCATTGATTGGGTACCCTTTTACCCTCTCTTTTGCAGTGGAAGAGATGGAACATGAAACGCTCTTGCTGTTGGAGGACTCGACTATAGCCTGAAGTTCAATGCAGTGAGTATTCTGTAAAAGCCACCTTTTTATAAACGAGAGGATGTGTTTGAATTTAATTCTGGTTGCTGTGATTAACTAGCCTGGCTGAAGCTACCCACGTGACTCACAGTGCAGGGAGAGCTGTGACCACACTGGGCTGGAAAGGAGGCTGTTTGTTATTGCAATATATGCTAATAAATTGTACGACAGGGTTTGAATGGTTCTCTCAAATGTTTTTTTGAGAACTCTCATTGTTTGGATTTGAAAATCCAACCATTGTAATAGAAGGGGGTGGCGCTCAGGGGCTGTGTGTGGCTGTGGGTGTTTGAGTGAGAAGGAACCAGAGGAGAGTAAACCAGTAAAAGCACAGGCCCCTTCATTATCGACTCATTGTGCCGACGACATCAAATAAATCAGGTGGACTTCAATAATTATGTGTTAGCCATAACTAGTGATGGAAAAGTAATTGTTTGTCTGGTTACACCATAACACAATTTTGAGTCTCACAGGCATTAGAAACAGCATTGCATGTGGATATGGTGGGAACATGTGGATCTGAGCAAGTGTGATGTCATTGATGTTTGTTGATACGTATGCAAATGTTAAGTTGCCTATTGTTTTTGTCAATGCATGTTGTTTCTTAAAAATATTATTTTTTACATTGTTTTTTTTTTACAAAGTTATTGTCTGCTTTACTAATGATTACTCAAGACTTCTCATTTTAAACCCAAACTACTTGGGGAAACTCACTGATAACTGGATCGCGGTCTTCAAGGACACTTTTCAAACAACTTTGCTTCGTTAGCCCAGAGAAAAGCAGGCCCAATATCTTCTCTTTGAAGTGCAGGTATAGTTTTAATTGACCCTGCTGGTGGTGTCTCAGATTCTCATTTATTTTAACCTGAAACAATCAAGTTATTCACTAAACATTCTTCTCTCCAGAAACACAAGGTGACATCGCTTTAACACTTCTACCAGTGGTCCTCCCAACACCAGTCTACAAGATAGGCAGGAAGACATTCCGACCCAGCTTCAATGAGATCAGAACGTCCTTCCTTGATTTGCGGCCTGTAAGTTTAAATAGTGGATAGGCATAGGGAAAGTGATGGGGAAATTAGATGATGGCATTTTGTAAACCTTGAATGAAATGTACAGCATTCTAAAATCATAACTGCACACTCCAAGACATAAGGTAGGTTTCCATCCAATTTGCGGCAGATATTAATGCGCATATTCTCAAATCTGCTTAAAAAAACAATCAAATCAAATGTTATTTGTCACATGCTCCGAATACAACAGGTGTAGTAGACCTTACCGTGAAATGCTTACTTATAAGCCCTTAACCAACAATGCAGTTAAGAAAATAGTTAAGAAAATATTTACTAAATAAACTAAAGTAAAACATTTCATGAAAAGTAACACAATGAAATAACAATAACGAGGCTATTTACAAGGGATACCGGTACCAAGTCAATGTGCGGGGGTACAGGTTAGTCAAGGTAATTTGTACAGGTAGGGGTAGAGTAACTATGCATAGATAATAAACAGTAAGTAGCAGCAGTGTAAAAACAAAGGGGGGGGGGGATCAATGTAAATGGTCCGGGTGGCCATTTGATTAATTGTTCAGCAGTCTTATGGCTTGGGGGTAGAAACTGTTAAGGAGCCATTTGGACCTAGACTTGCGGTAGCAGAGAGAACAGTCTATGACCTAGGTGACTGGAGTTTTTGACAATTTTTTGGGCCTACCTCTGACACTGCCTAGTATATACAGTACCAGTCAAAAGTTTGGACACACCTACTCATTCAAAGGTTTTTCTTCTCTACATTGTACAATAATAGTGAAGACATCAAAACTATGAAATAACACATATGGAATCATGTAGTAACCAAAAAAGTATTAAACAAATCAACATATATTTTATATTTGAGATACTTCAAAGTAGCCATGAACCATGGAGGAGGAGGTGTGGGGGTGCTTTTTTGCTTTAGTGACACCGTCAGTGATTTATTTAGAATTCAAGGCACACTTAACCAGCATGACTACCACAGCATTCTGCAGTGATACGCCATCCCAAGTGCTCAGCATATGTGAGAACTCCTTCAAGACTGTTGGGAAAGCATTTCAAGCATTCCATATGCCATGCCACAGTTGCCCTTAGTTGACCCGAATGTGGGTAATGATGAGAGATGGTTTATGGAAAACTAATGTCGATTTTGTGATATTTTTTAAAATAAAAATATAAATATTTGTATATAAATATTTGTGTATATATATAAATATTTGTAACTTGAACAGTATACACACTGTGTATGTCAGGTTTTCATCCTTTACGTTGTTGGATATAGGGGCGCTCTTTTAATTTATGTATTAAAAAAACGTGCCCGTTTTAAGCACAATATTTTGTCATGAAAAGATGCTCGACTATGCATATAATTGGCAGCTTTGGAAAGAAAACACTCTAAGGTTTCCAAAACTGCAAAGATATTATCTGTGAGTTGCACAGAACACAGATGAAACTTCAACCAGGAAATGGGTAGAATTTTTGAAGCTCTGTTTTCCAATGTCTCCTTATATGGCTCCTTATATGGCTGTGAATGCACCAGGAACGAGCCTGCGCTTTCTGTCGTTTCTTCAAGATGTCTGCAGTATTGTGACGTATTTGTAGGCATATCATTGGAAGATTGGCCATAAGAGACTACATTTTCCAGGGGTCCGCCCGGTGTCCTTTGTCTAAATTGGTGCGTAATCTTCAGTTGCGGGCATTTTCTCCTGGGATTCAGGACAGAAAGCACACTTCCACGAACGATGTATCATCGAAGAGATATGTGAAAAACACCTTGAGGATTGGTTCTAAACAACGTTTGCCATGTTTCAGTCGATATTATGGAGTTAATTTTGAAAAAAGTTAGGCGTTTTTATGACTGGATTTTCGTTTTTTTTTGGTAGCCAAACGTGACGCACCAAACGGAGCGATTTCTCCTAAACAAATAACCTTTCAGGAAAAACTGAACATTTGCTATCTAACAGAGTCTCCTCATTGAAAACATCTGAAGTTCTTCAAAGGTAAATGATTTTATTTGAATGCTTTTCTGGTTTTTGTGAAAATGTTGTCTGCTGAATGCTAACGCTAATGCTAACGCTAAATGCTACGCTAGCTAGCTACTGTTACACAAATTATTGTTTTCCTATGGTTGAGAAGCATATTTTGAAAATCTGAGATGACAGTGTTGTTAACAAAAGGCTAAGCTTGAGAGCTAGCATATTTATTTCATTTCATTTGCGATTTTCATGAATAGTTAACGTTGCGTTATGGTAATGAGCTTGAGGCTGTATTCACGATCCCGGATCCGGGATGGCTAAGTGCAAGAGGATATAAATATTTGTAACTTGAACAGTATACACACTGTGTATGTCAGGTTTTCATCCTTTACGTTGTGTAGGAAATAACAAAGATGATGTTAATATTTTTCTTTAGATAGGAATGTGATTTTAGTTTTCTAACGAGATCGTAGTTTTGAAGATACTTTGACCCAGTAAGTAGCCAAGCCCGAGGGAGCTCAGAGAGTGTGTCAGCGTGATGGAAACACCCCCATTTTACCAGAGCGTACAAAGGATGAGTTGAGAATTAATATATCAGACCAGAAGGACCCAAGGTGCAGCTTAGGTCTCCATTGGTTACGACTCTGAAAATCAACACGAGGTGAGGATGACAAAGTAGCCGCTCTAACAATCAATATTACGGCTGAGTAGCTGTTGTAAGTACTATATCTAAGAAAGTGAATACTCTCTTCAAATCATCGTCTACTACGCTGCTCTCATCACCCCACTGGGGATCATCAACATGGCTGATGAGCTGTCTTCAGAGGACCCCTCTTTCTTGGAGTAAAAGTAAACACCACTCCGTTAGTCTGCTTCAGACTACAGTACAAGGCATTGAAGCCACGGTTAACTAAGAAGAAGGACATTGTGACCTCTTGTGGACAATCAGAGCCTTCAACTTAAGAGCTCGGGAGAAGGCCAACGGAACCCTTTCCACGAAGGCCTGGGTCCAACAGAGATAAACAACAAAGGAAGACATCCAAACACGTACATACATTATTTCTTACCCCCAGCGGGTGGCGGTTCGGGGCAAAGTATTATGATTACCATGAGCGTAGTTCCAAGTGTATAAGTTTGATCAGGACCACAAGTTCAAAAACAAGCTCTCCAAGACTCTAAAACAGCTTTCAGAAGTGGGAGACTCGAAGAGATGGAGAAATGCGAGTGGAAAGACAATCTCACGCAAATCATACATGCATTCAGTGTCACCAGACACGAAGCCACTGGATTTTCTCAGTTTTACCTACTATATGGCAGCCATCCACCCCTGCCAGTGGACCTGTAGGCCAACAGAATGTCTGAGGCATACAAGACCACATCGGGGAACAGTAAGCAATCCAGCGTGAGAAAGAAGAGGTACTATGATAAACAGACGAGAGGTGTATCCCTTCACCCAGGAGACAGTGTGCTTGTGCGGAATGTCAGTGAGCGAAGAGGTCCTGGGAAACTACAGAGAAGACAACTTACATTGAGAAGGAACAAGTTGGAGACAATCCTGTGTACAAGGTATGTCCCGAAACAGGTGAAGGCAGAACACAGACTTTACATCGGAACCTGCTACTTGAAGTCAATAACGTACCTGTAACTCACCTCCACAGCCAGTGAGGACAAAACCTGCTAAGGGAAAGAGCAGAAAAACACTACTCAGAACAGTGACACTACGGATTCTGAAAAAGTAGAAGGTTCAGGTGTACATTATTGGTTGATGATACCTAAGAGAAGAAAGGAGCAGTGAGAAGAAAGCACTTACCATGAGAGACCTACCTTGATGCCAGTTCATGGAGAATTCAGTTGTACCCAACGATCCCTCTAAGCTGCGTGCCAGTGTGCAACTCCCCCGGGACTGCTTGTCAGAAGAAATATCAGCCCATGCACAGAAGCATGAGATTGAACATCACTTAACTTTCTAGAGTTTTCCCCCTTAGTTAACACTATCAACATTTCCCTTTACTGTGGGAATGGTGATCAAATCAACTCAATATAGATTTTGTTGTAGGCAGAAAACATTGGAGTAGGATTCTATTGCATTGGCAGGCACTACTTAGGCCCAACTCTACACAGACTGATGTGGCGTAACCAATCAGAGCTGCAGTAGGCCTATATGCAAATAGACCATTGCCACATGTGACTCTCCACCTGGATTCGATCTTATGTAGCAAAATTTGAAATTGTGTTTTTTACATTAGATAAAAGCGGAGATTCAGAGCTACGAAATGGTATGTCACTAATTCTGCTTTGAAAGTTAATCAACTTGTAAATTAGCTTTTGAGAAAATCACCTATCTACTGAAGTGCTTTTCTTTGTCTACACCCATTCAGCATCGTTCACACCCTCTTAAGATTTAGCCCCACCCATCTCGTTTCGCTCTCGGAGCGCACACCTGGCGCTCTGATCGATGATTTGTTTACCTCTGGATAACATGAAAACAGCCTAACAGCCTGACGTTTACTGACACCAACCATATTCAACGGGTGTTGTACACACGTCACGTAATGTTAGCTAATTAAACTACATTGAACAATGCCAACAATGTCACAGTGCTGGGAGCTAACCAACCATGTTCAATATTATCAAGCTAACATTAGGCTCTAACTAGAACAGCAAGCGGCTCTGGGAAACTAATAATAACATCAGCTAGGGAGCCAGCCAGCCAACGTTAGCTAGCTGTTCTCCAAAAAGTATGATCTTTGTCCCCATGTGCAATTGCAAACCGTAGTCTGGCTTTTTTATGGCGGTTTTGGAGCAGTGGCTTCTTCCTTGCGGAGAGGCCTTTCAGGTTATGTCAATATAGGACTTGTTTTACTGTGGATATAGATACTTTTGTACCTGTTTTTTCTGAGGTCTTGGCTGATTTCTTTTGATTTTCCCATGATGTCAAGCAAAGAGGCCCTGAGTTTGAAGGTAGGCCTTGAAATACATCCACAGGTACACCTCCAATTGACTCCAATGATGTCAATTAGCCTATCAGAAGCTTCTAAAGCCATGACATAATTTCTAGAATTTCCAAAGCTGTTTAAAGGCACAGTCAACTTAGTGTATGTAAACTTCTGACCCACTGGAATTGTGATACAGTGAATTATAAGTGAAATAATCTGTCTGTAAACAATTGTTGGAAAAATGACTTGTGTCATGCACAAAGTAGATGTTCTAACCGACTTGCCAAAACTATAGTTTGTTAACAAGAAAATTGTGGAGTGGTTGAAAAATGAGTTGGATCCAGCCTAAGTGTTTGTAAACTTCCGACTTCAACTGTATATGGATCTGTGCCATTCACTTTGAAATGGAATGTGTTTATAGCATGATCGGTCGTGAATAGATTGTTTCGAGATCAAAGCGAGAGCTGCATGTAGCCACGTGTGCACATTTGTTCATATTCTTTGCTAGTTGTGAGTTATTGGCTCAGTTATTGATAATTTATAGTCTACAATGGGGGACTGATTGCGTCCTACAAGAGCAGAAAACATGTACATTTCGTGTAAAGAGCTTTTTCTTTGTCTTAAAGGGGGCAGTGTTGTATTTTAAAACAGGCTTGCGGAAGCTATATCGCCAATAGGCAGAGGGTAGCATAATTTGTCTGATTCACTGTAATAATGCTATGGGAATAATAATGCATTTTATTTTGAAAAGTGGTTTCTTGCAACAAAAAAACACAACAACATTTTCAGTCACCTCATTGTCTGAAAGACAAGTGTATAAACAGGTTAATTTCAAGCCCAGCATGTTTAAAAAAAATAGTCTCATGGAGTGTAGGCCTACACTGAACACCACACATTGGCTGCTACTGAAGGCTGTATGATATAACAGCTATTTCCATGTTAAAATGTTATGGGATGCATTTTTTGATAGTATGCCAATCTGATAGGCCTACA
This sequence comes from Oncorhynchus tshawytscha, assembly GCF_018296145.1. NCBI lineage: Eukaryota > Metazoa > Chordata > Actinopteri > Salmoniformes > Salmonidae > Oncorhynchus > Oncorhynchus tshawytscha. The sequence continues at coordinate 10,126,951 of NC_056452.1, read as the reverse complement.
TTACGATCAAATAGCCGAAATAGCCTACTCTACCACTGTCTGAAACTGTAACTTAAAGCGGGTACAGCTTCAGTGTTCACAGTAAACACGCACTTTTCACACGAACAGTGTGAAGAACCAGTTACTGAATAAATTCCCCAGTAAATGCCTCGCACACTGAACAAGTCAGACGATCCAGTAGGGACAGATGTTGACATACCATACACTAGGTCAGCCTTCACTACACATCTTACAGTCACCTCAATAGGGGCTTATAATGCACCTTATTTGCTAGTATGGGGAACAACTTGCCACTTCCCACCTCCTTACCAATTCCCCATCCATGTGTACTAAAGGACCTAAAGTGTGGAAGAAAGTTAACGAGTTGTAAATATGTAGGAATGTCAGGAGCTATCTTGTTTTTGTCAAGGAGCATGTGACACACACAATATATGTTGGTCACAATTTACTGTTTTGAGAAACTTTTTTTCTAAGCTATTATCTTTTTGTGTTGTTTTTTTTCTTCTTCAGTTTTTCATGAACCTCCAATGGGAGCAATGTTATCCAGTGTGTACCACTAGGGGGCGCTGCAGGAGCGTGAGGGTATAGAACACATAAAGTTCTTCTATAGCCAAAAAGAGGATAAAACTGCCAGAATGAAAAACAAACTTATCTCCTGTGTCTTCTTTCGCCCTGTGTAAAATGGTTAGTAATGTACACAAGTACGAAATATGACTTCAATTATTGAGATATCAAGTTCATCTAACTTTACTATGGTGTCTAATTTGAGTATAAATATATTTTTGACCGAGTTAAGCTATGTTAGCATTTCCTCCATTGGAAGCTAATGGTCTGTTATGCTAAGCTACTGTATGTCTGGTGAATGTTAATGGTCAAATATGCTACGGTAAATTTACCTTTTGATTTAAATAACATACTAATAACATCCTATTAAGTTATATTTTCGATCTACAGTGTCTTCAGAAAGTATTCATATCCCTTGAACTATTCCACATTTTGTTGTTACAGTATCTACACACAATACCCCGTAAGGACAAAGTCAAAACATGTTTTTAGATTTTATTTTAAATGTTTTGAAAATTAAATACAGAATTATCTCATTTACATAAATATTCACACCCCTGAGTGTTAGAATCACCTTTGGCAGTGATTCCAGCTGTGAGTCTCTAAGAGCTTTGCACACCTGGATTGTACAATATTTGAACAATATTCTTAAAAATATTCTTCAAGCTCTGTCAAATTGTTTGTTTATCATTGCTTGACAGCCATTTTCAAGTCTTGCCATAGATTTTCAAGCCGATGTAAGTCAAACCTGTAACTAGGCCACTCAGGAACATTCAATGTCGTCTTGGTAAGCAACTCCAGTGTATATTTGGCCTTGTGTTTAAGGTTATTGTCCTGCTGGAAGGTGAATTTGTCTCCCAGGGTCTGTTGGAAAGCAGACTGAACCAGGTTTTCCTCAAGGATTTTGCCTGTGCTTAGCTGTATTTCGTTTCTTTTTATCCTAAAAAAAACTCCTTAGTCCTTGCCGATGAAAAGCATAACCATAACATGATGCAGCCAACACCATGCTTGAAAATATGAAGAGTTGTACTCAGTGATGTGTTGTGTTGGATTTGGCCCAAACATAACACTTGTATTCAGGACATGAATTGAATTTCTTAAGCCACATTTTTTTGCAGTTTTACTTTAGTGCTTTATTGCAAACAGGATGCATGTTTTGGAATATTTTTACTCAGTACAGGCTTCCTTCTTTCCATTCTGTCATATAGGTTAGTATTGTGGAGTAACTACAATGTTTTTGATCCATCCTCAGTTTTCTCCTATCACAGCCATTAAACTGTTTTAAAGTCAGGATTCGCCTCATGGTGAAATCACTGAGTGGTTTCCTTCCTCTCCGGCAACTGAGTTAGGAAGGACGCCTGTATCTTTGTAGTGGCTGGGTGTATTGATACACCATCCAAAGTGTAATTAAGAACTTCAACATGCTCAAAAGGATATTCAATGTCTGCTTTTTTTACTCATCTTCCAATAGGTGCCCTTCTTTACGAGGCATTGGAAAACCTCCCTGGTCTCTGTGGTAGAATCTGGGTCTGAAATTCACTGCTCGACTGAGGGACCTTACAGATAATTGTATGTGGAGCGTACAGAAATGAGGTAATTCATCATGTTAAACACTATTATTGCACACAGAGTGAGTCCATGCAACTTACAGTATTGTTAATTGTTTAGAAAATGTTTACTCCTGAACTTTTTTAGGCTAGCCATAACAAAGGGATTGAATAGTCATTGACTCAAACATTTCAGCTTTTCATTTTTATTTAATTTGTAAAAATGTCAAAATTCCACTTTGTGTGTATGCCAATGACACAAAATCTCAATTAAATACATTTTAAATTCAGGCTGTAACAGAGAAAAATGTGGAAAATGTCAATGGTTGTGATATAACTTGCTGACGGCACTGTATATATGTTGCACTGACTTCCTAAAGGTTACTCTGTGTTTGGGATTTAAAAGTTAATATTTGTAGAGAAAGTGTACATTTCATTGCTATGGCATAGCACTGTTCAGAGTTAGCATTACCTTTTGGTCAGAGAACAGGCGTTGGGTTTTCATTGTTTGATTTATTTGTAATGAAACAGTTTATCTGTGTAGATCTTTTGACAATAACTTTATACGGTTATATGTAACAGAACAGCCTGAAAGGTAATTACTAGTTTCTATGTATTGTATGTGAAAGGAATATTAATTGACAGATTTTATGTATTTTTGTGTTTTCTTTTATATTGTGAACATACTGGTCTATATGTTTGTACTTTTATGATATTAAAATTGAATTTGGTGTGAAACTTAAAAAAATTGAAACTGGGAAAAAGAGAACAATATGCATTACTGGATATTTTAAATATGAGTGACAACTGTTTGGAATTTCTGACAGCTACTATGTGAGCTTATTACATTATATACATTATTTCCTATGATCGTCTACGTGGAAGAACCCCTTACCTTCTAATGACTGGTGTAGTTTGTGAGCATCAGAGCAAAACTTGTCTCAGCTTTTCATAGATAACGTTTAATAGTTTGTAGACCAAAGCATTCTGACTCTAAAAACATTTTTGTAAAAAAAGACCCTGGCCCCTTCTGGATCCACAAACACGGTTATAGCTCAGCCCCCGTTAATCACAGAGACTAACGGTTGGTAACGGATACAGAATAAATAGACAAATCTAATTGTACAACCCAGAAGTATGTAGCTCAAACACACAATGTTTAAAAGGGGTTAGAAGTCCTAAATTGCGAAGTTGCGAGGGTGGGTTCAATCAAACTACTCTTAGATAAGTAATATACTGTAAGATAGTGACGCATTGTGGTACAGACTTTCCAGTAATTCATGGTGCATACAGTACCTTGACTCTCGGAGATTGTGAGATGTGTTTAAGGGGTTGCAATTTCCAGGGAAGTCATGATGCTGACACACACATCTTGCACACATGCATGCACACACACACTGCTTGAACAGTGCCAAACTGCCAAATATCCATTTTGTAACCCGAGGCAGGGAGCTGGCGCCAGGGAACACTCAAGTCCTCTGCTCAGCAAGAGGTTTATCACTAAAGCATCCATGACTGCCGCACACACAGTAGCAAAAGATGGACAGATCAGTTGCTTATTGGTGTGTGTGCATGAACACCAGAGGTGCATACGCCTACACACAAACACCATCAAAAGCTAGATCAGTGGCTTATCTGTGTGTTTGTGTGTAGACATATGTACCAGTGGTGAATATTAAAATCAATGGAATAACTTTATTTACCCAATACCCATATTTCAGTGTGTTTGGGGTCACTTAGAAATGTCCTTGTTTTCCATGAAAACATACATGAAATTAGTTGCAAAATGAATAGGAAATATTGTAAGGTGCGTGACTGGCTGCAGGGAAGTCAGTCGCAGGAGAGTAGAACTGGGTAATAACCGGAGAAGTTTAATATGCAAAACCAACGGCACCCAGAACAACAACATATGGGTACAAAATAACCCGTCGCAAACCAGTCAGAGTGCACAAACCCTTTACAACAAACAATTTCACACACAGACATGGGTGGAACAGAGGGTTAAATACATGACAAGCAATGAGGGAATGTAAACCAGGTGTGTGGGAAAACAAGACAAAACAAATGGAAAATTAAAGGTGGATCGGCGATGGCTACAAGACTGGTGACGTCGACCGCCGAACGACGCCCGAACAAGGAGAGGAACCGACTTTGGCGGAAGTCGTGACAAATATAGTCAAGACGTTGACGAGGTTAGAAATAATAATTGTGTCCTTCAAACTTTGCTTTCATCAAAGAATCCTCCATTTGTAGCCTTGCAGACCTTTGGCATTCTAGTTGTCAGTTTGTTGAGGTAATCGGAAGAGATTTCACCCCATTCTTCCTGAAGCACCTCCCACAAGTTGGATTGGCTTGATGGGCACTTCTTACGTACCATACGGTCAAGCTGCTCCCACAACAGCTCAAAGGGTTGAGATCCGTTGACTGCTGGCCACACCATTATAGACAGAATACCAGCTGACTGCTTCTTCCCTAAATTGTTCTTGCATAGTTTGGAGCTGTGCTTTAGGTCATTGTCCTGTTGTAGGAGGAAATTGGTTCCAATTAAGCGCCGTCCACAGGGTATCGCATGGCAAAATGGAGTGATAGCCTTCCTTCTTCAAGACCCCTTTTACCCTGTACAAATCTCCCACTTTACCACCACCAAAGCACCCCCAGACCATCACATTGCTTCCACCATGTTTGGCAGATGGCGTCAAGCACTCCTTCAGCATCTTTTAAATTTTTTTCTGCATCTCACAAATTTTATTTTTTGTGATCCAAACACCTTAAACTTAGATTCGTCCAGTCTTCCTCTGTCCAGTGTCTGTTTTCTTTTGCCCATCTTAATTTTTTATTGGCTAGTCTGAGATATGGCTTTTTCTTTGCAACTCTGTCTTGAAGGGCAGCATCCCGGTGTCGCCTCTTCACGGTTGATGTTGAGACTGGTGTATTGCGGGTACTATTTAATGAAGCTGCCAGTTAAGTACTTGTGAGGCGTCGGTCTCTCAAATTAGACACATTAATGTACTTGTCCTCTTGCTCAGTTGTGCACCGTGGCCTCCCACTCCTCTTTCTATTCTGGTTAGCGCCAGTTTGCGCTGTTCTTTGAAGGGAGTAGTATACAGCGTTGCACGAGATCTTCAGTTTCTTGTCAATTTCCCGTATGGAATAGCCTTCATTTTCCAGAACAAGAATAGACTGACGAGTTTCAGAAGAATGTTCTTTGTTTCTAGCCGTTTTGAGCCTGTAAGCGAACCAACAAATGCTGATGCTCCAGATACTCAACTAGTCTAAAGAAGGACAGTTTTATTGCTTCTTTAATCAGAACAGGTGTCAGCTGTGCTAACAATTGCAAAAGGGTTTTCTAATGATCAATTATCATTTTAAAGGGATAAACTTGGGTTAGCTAACACAACTTGCCATTGGAACACAGGCGTGATGGTTGCTGATAATGGGCCTCTATACGCCTATGTAGATATTCCATAAAAAATCTGCCATTTCCAGCTACAATAGTCCTTTACAATATTAACAATGTCTACACTGTATTTCCCATCAATTTTATGTTATTTTAATGGACAAAAAATGTGCTTTTCTTTCAAAAACAACATTTCTAAGTGACCCCAAACTTTTGAACGGAAGGGTATGTATATTTATTCATGTACCATCTATCTCTGAGTATGCATTGTTAATCTTTCTTCAAGTGCTTGAGTCATTTTTGAGATGTTTGGCCTTTACGATTGGCATTTAGCACTCTCCACCCATGAGGTCTCCCCTATCTCACTTGAACTCTGTGTGTGTGTGTGTGTGTGTGTGTGTGTGTGTGTGTGTGTGTGTGTGTGTGTGTGTGTGTGTGTGTGTGTGTGTGTGTGTGCGTGCCTCTAACCAGCCGCACTCCTATCGATCAACATGCCACATAGCAGCTGTTTCCTGTCTGCCCCTTTCTGACTCTCTTCTGTAGATCTACCAGTGCCCTGCCTTTGCCTGTCCCGAGGAACGCAGTAAACACATATCAACTTTGCGAATGCTTCCCCCCTCTGCGCCCATTAAACCCAGGGTTGCCAAGAGATAATTATATTAACAAGGACATCTTTAACAATATGAGATTGAAATGAATTTTTGATGAAGGACGAAACAGTGCTGACATTTTGGATCTCGTGATTAGGCCCTCGGATTAGGTGATAACTGTCTCACAGGAAATGGTAGAGTAGCTGACAAAAGCCGGGGAAAAAGAACATGGCACAGAAATCATCTGTAGTGGTACCAGCTTTATTATGTCATGTTACAAAACCAAAACATCAATCATTTTATTGACACATTTCAAAAACAAAAATCGTCCGTTGAGACACAAACCGTACTAGCTGCAAGCAACAAGGCAAAAAAGGACATACTTTGACTTTGTTTTCGAGCTGCCTTTCTTGAAATTATCATAGCCTGCAATGATATGTAGGTACAAGGCCTGGAATATGTCACGTTGGGTTTCCGTCAAGGCAACCACATGTACATTCTAAATGTGCAGAACGTACGAGTCAGCCGAACCCAAATGACACCAGACAGGTTGAACGAGGGGAATCAAATGATCACGTCTGGGAGGATGGCAGCTCTTGGCGACGCGTGCCACATTGACAGACACCACATTGCAGTTGGTGATAAACACATTTCCTTCCCTCTCCGATGAGTGACTGAATTGTTTTAAAAAGATACAGATGTTTGTCTATTTTCAAATTTGTTTACTATGATAACATAATCCTGTGGTTGAAATTTCACCCTCAAAACAACAGTTTGATGATTTTCTGTCTATGTAGATTCCACATCACAATACATTCACAAATTACATTGAAACAAGTTTGTGCCCAGTGTGTTATGTCCCAAATGGCACCCTACCGTATATATATAAAAGTGCAGTATGTAGAGAATAGGGTGCTATTTGGGATGCACCCAAAGAGAGATATGTTCAGCAGATTGATGCATGCTGCTCTCTCTAAAATATTACGGGTTCCTTTTGAAATGTGAAATGACTTTGAACAGCAACTGTATCAATAACACATTTTCTTAAAACGGACAAGGTGAATCATCTTATCTGATAAAGGAAGCACAAAGACACACATTTGTTAAGCACTTCTGAATTGTGTATCTGCTGCAGGGCTAGTGGTGGGTTGCCATGGCTTCAGCCATTGATTACATACAGTGCCTTCAGAAAGTATTCACACTCCCTTTTTTTGTGATTAAATTGAGATTTTGTGTCACTGATCTACACACAATACCCCAAAGTTAAGTGAAATATTGTTTGTAGAACATTTTGTAGATTAATTTTTAAAAAATGTAAAGCTGTAATGTCTTGAGTCAATAAGTATTCAACTCCTCTGGTATGGCAAGCCTAAGCTCAGGAGTAAAAATGGGCATAATAAATCACTAAAATTACATGTGTTCAATAGTGTTTAACATGATTTTTGAATGTCTAACCCATCTCTGCACCCCACGCAATCAATTATCTGTAAGGTCCCTGAATCGAGTACTGCATTTCAAGCACAGATTCAACCACAAAGACCAGGGAGGTTTTTTAGTGCCTTGCAAAGAAGGGCACCAGTTGGTCAATGTGTATAAAAAAAAGCTGAATATCCCTTTGAGCATGGTGAAGTTATTAATTAGGCTTTGAATGGTGTACCAATACACCCAGTCCCTACAAAGCGTCCTTCCTAACTCAGTTGCCGGAGAGGAAATAAACTGCTCAGGGATTTCACCATGAGGCCGATGAGTATTTTAAAAACAATTACAGAGTTTAATCGTTGTGATATGAGAAAAATGTGGATGGATCAACAACATTGTAGTTACTGCACAATACTAACCTAAATGACACAGTGGAAAGAATTAAGTCTGTACAGAATACAAATATTCCAAATCATGTGTCATGTTTGCAACAAGGCACTTAGGTAATAAAAAAAATGTGGCAAAGAAATGTACTTTTTTATCCTGAATACAAGGCATTATGTTTGGGGCAAATCCAACACATCACTGAGTACCATGTTATGGGTATGCTTGTCAACGGAGAAAGGACTAGGGAGTTTTTTAGGATACAAATAAACGGAATACAGCTAAGCACAGGCTAAATTCTAGAGGAAAACCTGATTCAGTCTTCTTTTCAACAGACACTGGGAGACTAATTCACCTTTCAGCAGGACAATAACCTAAAACACAAGACTAAGACAACATTGAATGTTCCTGAGTGGCCTAGTTACAGTTTTGACATAAATCAGCTTGAAAATCTATGGCAAGACTTGAAAATGGCTTTCTAGCAATGATCAACGAACTATTTGACACAGCTTGAATTAAAAAATAATAATGGGCAAATATTGTACAATCCAGGTGTGCAAAGTATTTTGTGTAGATCGTTGACCAAAAACGACAATTGAAAACAAATAATTCTCACTTTGTAACACAACAAAATGTAGAAAAAGTTAAGGGGTGTGAGTACTTTCTGAAGGCACTCATGAAGAGGAGGTTTGTGCCTCTGGTCTCCCATTCCCCTTTGCAGGAGCTTGAGAATATAAATCCATTCAACATTCTCCCACCACGAGGCAGGGGACCTTAAGCCGCCTTACCATAACAGACCTTAGCTATGCCAGCTAAAACAGAAATTGAGCTTTTCTTATTGGAAAAGTTCAGCTAGTTCCTCCGTTTCGGTCCATTTATATTTTGTTCTGTGCCTAATGAACACGACCCAGGACATGCAAATGACATGACTAATCGGCTTTATTAATCAATCCAGAGAATAAACCAAATTAATCACATTTGTAATCAAAATCGTATGCCTGTTCCCGGGGAGCCAGCTGCAATGTAATTAACTCCATATAATTATGATGTCATTATTCTGTTTATTTCGTTAGTATTCGTGACTAGTGATCCAATTCAAGGCTCTGCATGTTGTTAATCTAATGTTGTCTCCCAAAGGCCACATGAGCATCTGATTTGCTTGTGCAAGTTCTATTGGTGGAGCTCGTCAGATCCCTCAGTTTGTTTTGATTATGGAAGAGTAATAACTTTTTAAAGGGGTGGTTAAGAGTCTAACTTTGTTAAAACACACATCTGGATGCCATCCCTGACGTGGGCCTATGACAGGAGGTGGGGTTCCAGAAAGGGTTGGGCGGATAAAGGCTGACGGATGGATGAGTCAGGAGCATATTTACAGAAGTGTTAACACACGCATACACACAAATGCACAAACATACACACACCCACTGGCGCACACACACGCGCTGGCACATTAATACACGTCTGTCAGTCTCAATCAGGATCTTCCGCAGTACTGATTAAGGCGAATACATGAACAATAGGTATAATAGGTACATGGTAGGATTCCCTGTAAACATCATGTATTTTCGGTGCCATCTCTTTGACACTGACACACACACGTGCACACGGGAACGACAGATTTAGTACTGCACACTGAACATCATAAGCTCCTTGTCAGCTTCGGGTGCATTAATACATCAATGAGATCTGAACACACATCATAATAAATACTCAGGCTGTCATTTCATCACAAAGAAACCTCAAGAATACAGAGGACACCTCCTTTATCTTCTTACGATTCCATCACCACAAACATTTTGCATGCTACCCAACTTCAAATAACCAACATCTGGTTCCAAGTTCATAGTGCCACTCAACCATGTGACAAAAGAAGGATAAAAAATCAGTGTGTCAAAAATAAATGTCATTCTCGAGCTCTTGCCCTTTGGCTTTTCGAGGTGAGCACCCAGTGGGAGGAAAGGTGAACAGATCATAGCTGCAGGGAGCAGGGATAGTGTGTGTGTGAATCCAGCTTGCATCACATGGATGAAGTCTCTGAATGTTCGATTCATGATACGCAATTCCCCAAACCACAAGGATGTCATATGATAGTGGAAGGAACATCTCAATACAAAGAAACGTCCCTGGGAGTCCCGGGGCATGCTAAAAGGGCATGGCGCCAACAACGCAAGCCTCTGGAACATGATCAACTCATATAAAATACAGTCCTTATCTGATTTAGTCCCTTCAGTGTTGTGAATCCTATGTTGCTGTCCTTGTAGTGGCCTCTGGTTTGCGAGTCCATGCTGTAAGAACGTATAACGTGTAGTGCTTTTAAGAACATGACCCGTAATGTAACCCCACTCTCCTTAGAGTTCGAGTCCAACTGTCCGTCTGCTGCTGGCCTCCGGAGTCTTCCAATTTGAGCCTCTCAGAGCTTGTTCTAAAACAAGAACACTGCAGCCTACGTTTGCAGGAATGTGTAGGTTGCTGCTCCGCTTGTCCAGCTGTTGCCCCTAAGTAGCTCAACACCTCTCCCACCGCCATAGAACCAGACCACTGGGCAGGCCGGGACATGTGGGCAGCAGCTCTATTCTGAGTGGCTACTCCCTTCGGAGGCAATTACAAGGCCCCAATCAGGTCCAATACATCAGCGGGTCAAACCATCTGCGTGGACATGGGGGGGTGGGTGAACTCAGAGGAAGCACTGGGATGGCACAGCTCCAGCTGGGTGGGCGTGTCCTTCCCCAGGGAAGACTTGAAGAAGGACTACCTGGAGCGCAGGAGGGGCACCTTGCACAACGCTCCCCAGAAGAAGCGCAGCACTGACGGGCTGAGGAAGATGAACACCCAGGGGTCCACGATGGAGTTGGTGGAGAGAAAGAGGAGGGCGATGAGGTCCGTCTTGTGGCTCTCTTTCCGCTGGCCCACGGAGTTTATGTACACACGGATCTAAGAGACAAGAGAGGAAGAAAAGACACTGAATAGCAAGTCCTAATGTCTTACTGCGGGATGTCTAAGTGCGGTATCCGTGCCTCAGGCTTGTTTAATGGGTAACGCCAACACCTGCAGCACATACAGTATTCCTCCACCCCTCCCCAGCGTGGGTACAAATCCCAGCCCCACTACTATTCTTCATTCCCCCTCTCTGTTGTTCCCCACTCATTTCATCCTATCCCTCTCTGAATAAAATGAAAATACCCCCAACATAAAAAAAAGTGTCACCGCTGTCACCATCAATTTTTAAATTTTATTTCACCTTTATTTAACCAGGTAGGCAAGTTGAGAACAAGTTCTCATTTACAATTGCGACCTGGCCAAGATAAAGCAAAGCAGTTCGACACATACAACGACACAGAGTTACACATGGAGTAAAACAAACATACAGTCAATAATACAGTAGAAACAAGTCTATATACGATGTGAGCAAGTGAGGTGAGATAAGGGAGGTAAAGGAAAAAAAGGCCATGGTGGCAAAGTAAATACAATATAGCAAGTAAAACACTGGAATGGTAGATTTGCAGTGGAAGAATGTGCAAAGTAGAAATAAAAATAATGGGGTGCAAAGGAGCAAAACAAATAAATAAATAAAATAAATACTGTAGGGAAAGAGGTAGTTGTTTGGGCTAAATTATAGGTGGGCTATGTACAGGTGCAGTAATCTGTGAGCTGCTCTGACAGCTGGTGCTTAAAGCTAGTGAGGGAGATAAGTGTTTCCAGTTTCAGAGATTTTTGTAGTTCGTTCCAGTCATTGGCAGCAGAGAACTGTAAGGAGAGACGGCCAAAGAAAGAATTGGTTTTTGGGGGTGACCAGAGAGATATACCTGCTGGAGCGCGTGCTACACGTGGGTGATGCTATGGTGACCAGCGAGCTGAGATAAGGGGGGAATTTACCTAGCAGTGTCTTGTAGATGACATGGAGCCAGTGGGTTTGGCGACGAGTATGAAGCGAGGGCCAGCCAACGAGCGTGTACAGGTCGCAATGGTGGAAAGTATATGGGGCTTTGGTGACAAAACGGATGGCACTGTGATAGACCGCAACCATTTGTTGAGTAGGGTATTGGAAGCTATTTTGTAAATGACATCGCTGAAGTCGAGGATTGGTAGGATGGTCAGTTTTACAAGTGTATGTTTGGCAGCATGGGTGAAGGATGCTTTGTTGCGAAATAGGAAGCCAATTCTAGATTTAACTTTGGATTGGAGATGTTTGATGTGGGTCTGGAAGGAGAGTTTACAGTCTAACCAGACACCTAGGTATTTGTAGTTGTCCACGTATTCTAAGTCAGAGCCGTCCAGAGTAGTGATGTTGGAAAGGCGGGCAGGTGCAGGCAGCGATCAGTTGAAGAGCATGCATTTAGTTTTACTTGTATTTAAGAGCAGTTAGAGGCCATGGAAGGAGAGTTGTATGGCATTGATGCTTGCCTGGAGGGTTGTTAACACAGTGTCCAAAGAAGGGCCAGCAGTATACAGAATGGTGTTGTCTGCGTAGAGGTGGATCAGAGACTCACCAGCAGCAAGAGCGACATCATTGATGTATACAGAGAAGAGAGTCGGTCCAAGAATTGAACCCTGTGGCACCCCCATAGAGACTGCCAGAGGTCCGGACAGCAGACCCTCCGATTTGACACACTGAACTCTATCAGAGAAGTAGTTGGTGAACCAGGCGAGGCAATCATTTGAGAAACAAAACCAAACTAAACAATAACTGGCAAGGCTTAAAAGAGCATATTTTTTAAGCTCTCGCAAACATCCTGTTTATCTCATTCTCCCAAAAGTAAAGCAGACCAGAATGTACTCCTTGCTGGTACCTAACCAGCCAAACCACATTCTTTGTATCCTCTATGTTTGTTTTGAAACCCTCCAACACAGGATCGGCAATGGGTGAAGTTGGCAAGGGCCAACTTCATTTTAGGAGATCAGCTTCAATGTCAGATTGAAGCAGATCGTCTTTAGTGAAACAAAAGCTTCAGAAGAGGAAGCTAATTATGGAGTAACGCTCTAAAATAAACAAAAAAGGAAGGCTGTAAAGTAATAAATAAATAAATATATAAACACATTTTGGCAGGACCTCAGAGGATAGCAGCATGGGAACCTTGGTTGTGTCCCCTCGAACACCACCCTTCACTTGCTCATAAAAAGTGATCCACTACAACACACTACTGGGCCCATGGCGTTGCAAGGGTCACAACAATGATTGACTGTGAGTGAGAAAACGTACCAACACGACCACGCACAGGCGGTATGTAACCCTATACTCAAGAGTACTATATTTAGATGATTTAAGATGGCCTTAAACTTGAGAAATTGTTTATTTTCCTAAAATAGCCTCACATTTTTATATATTAATTGGACCAAAGAAGATGGAAATATGCAATCCTACCTATGGAGAACATTCAAATAATATAATAATATGGATGTTTACTGTAACTGTGCCCTGATTAAAATGCCAATATGTAACTTTTTGGGCGACTCGACCAAATTCATATAGTAATGTAAGTTATAGATTCGTCATTCTACTTGAAAGCAGAGTATAAGAATAATGATGACCCATGCTTCTTTGAAAACATACTGTAAATACTGAATAACAATATAAATGCAACATGCAAACATTTCTGTGATTTTACTAAGTTACAGTTCATATAAGGAAACCAGTGAATTTAAGTAAAATCATTAGGCCCTAATCTATGGATTTCATATGATTGGGCAGGGGTGCAGTCATAGGTGGGCCTGGGAGGGCCTGGGAGGGCACAGGCCCATCCATTTGGAAGCCAGGTCCACCCACTGGGGAGCAAGGCCCAGCCAATCAGAATTTATTTTTCCCCACAAAAGGGCTTTATTACAGACAGAAATACTCCTAAGATTCATCAGCTGTCTGGGTGGCTGGTCTCAGATGAACCCGTAGGTGAAGAAGCTAGATGTGGAGGTCCTGGTCTGGCATGGTTACATGTGGTCTGCGGTTGTAAGGCTGGTTGGACAAACTACCAATTCTCTAAAACAGGCGGCTTACGTTAGAGAAATGCACATTAAATTCTCTGGCAGCAGCTCTGGCGGACATTCCTACAGTCAGCATACCAATTGCACCCTCCCTCAAAACTTGGGACATCTGTGGCATTGTGTTGTGTTGTGTGACAAACCTACACATTTTAGAGTGGCCTTTTATTGTCCCCAATGCAAGGTACACCTGTGTAATGATAATTCTGTTTATGATAATCAGCTTCTTTATTTGCCACACCTGTCAGGTGGATGGATTATCTTGGCAAAGAAGAAACGCTCACTAACAGGGATTTAAACACATTTCTGCACAAAATGTTTGAGAAATACGCTTTTAGTGCATATGGAAAATTTCTGGAATCTTTTATTTCAGCTCATGAAACATGGGACCAAAACTTTACATGTTGCGTTTACATTTTTGTTCAGTATATAATAATTTATCAAGCCTAAAAGCAACACAAGACTCTATTATTATGGTGGGAGATTATAATACGGTTTTAAATACATCAATAGACCGTAAAGGAAAGGAAAGGAAATCACGAATATCGTGGATATATGGAGGCTTAAATATCATGACCTAGTGAGATAGACAGTTGAAGTTGGAAGTTTACATACACCTTAGCCAAATACATTTAAACTCAGTTTTTCAAAACTTCTGATATTTAATCCTTGAAAAATATCCCTGTTTTAGGTCAGTTAGGATCATCACTTTATTTTAAGAACGTGAAATGTCAGAATAATAGTAGAGAGAATGATTTATTTCAGCTTTTATTTCTTTCATCACATTTCCAGTGGTTCAGAAGTTTACATACACTCAATTAGTATTTGGTAGCATTGCCTATAAATTGTTTAACTTGGGTCAAACGTTTCGGGTAGTCTTCCACAAGCTTCCCACAATAAGTTGGGTGAGTATTGGACATTCCTCCTTACAGAGCTGGTGTAACTGAGTCAGGTTTGTAGGCCTCCTTGCTCGCACACGCATTTTCAGTTCTGCCCACAAATGTTCTGTGGGATTGAGGTCAATGCTTTGCGATGGCCACTCCAATACCTTGACTTTGTTGTCCTTAAGCCATTTTGCCACACCTTTGGAAGCATGTTTGGGGTCACTAACTATTTGGAAGAACCATTTGTGACCCAAGCTTTAACTTCCTGACTGATGTCTTCTTGAGATGTTGCTTCAATATAACCACATAATTTTCCTTCCTCATATTGCCATCTAATTTGTGAAGTGCACCAGTCCCTCCTGCAGCAAAGCACCCCCACAACATGATGCTGCCACCGCCGTGCTTCACGGTTGTGATGGTGTTCTTCGGCTTACAAGAATCTCCCTTTTTCCTCCAAACATAACGATGGTCATTATGGCAAAACAGTTCTATTTTTGTTTCATCAGACCAGAGGACATTTCTCCAAAAAGTACGATCTTTGTCCCCATGAGCAGTTGCAAAACATTGTCTGGCATTTTTATGTAGTGGCTTCTTCCTTGCTGCCGCTCAGGTTATGTCATATAGGACTCGTTTTACTGTGGATAAAGATACTTTTGTACCTGTGTCCTCCAGCATCTTCACAAGGTCCCACAAGGTCTGACCCATTGAGAATGTGATGAAAGAAATAAAAGCTGAAATAAATAATTCTCTCCACTATTATTCTGACATTTCACATTCTCAAAATAAAGTAGTGATCCAAAATTGCAGTGCATCTCCTTCTCATGGACTGCACCGGATTTTCCAGTTCTTGCTGTGAGATGTCACTCTTCCAACAAGGCACCTGCAAGTTCTCGGACATTTCTGGGGGGAATGGCCCTAGCTCTCACCACCCGATCCAACAGGTCCCAGACGTGCTCAATGGGATTGAGATCCGGGCTGTTCACTGGCCATGGCAGAACACTGACATTCCTGTCTTGCAGGAAATCACGCATAGAACGAGCAGTATGGCTGGTGGCATTGTCATGCTGGAGGGTCATGTCAGGATGAGCCTGAAGGAAGGGTACCACATGAGGGAGGAGGATGTTTTCCCTGTAACGCACAGCGTTGAGATTGCCTGCAATGACAACAAACTCAGTCCGATGATGCTGTGACACACAGCGTCAGATGACGGACCCTCCACCACCAAATCGATCCCGCTCCAGAGTACAGGCCTCGGGTGTAATGCTTATTCCTTTGACGATAAATGTGAATCCGACTATCACCCCATGGTGAGACAAAACCGTAACTCGTCAGTGAAGAGCACTTTTTGCCAGTCCTGTCTGGTCCAGCGACGGTGGGTTTGTGCCCATAGGCCACGTTGTTGCCGGTGATGTCTGGTGAGGACCTGCCTTACAACAGGCCTACAAGCCCTCAGTCCAGCCTCTCTCAGCCTATTGTGGACAGTCTGAACACTGATGGAGGGATTGTGCGTTCCTGGTGTAACTTGGGCAGTTGCCATCCTGTACCTGTCCCGCAGGTGTGATGTTCGGATGTACCCATCCTGTGCAGGTGTTGTTACACTTGGTCTGCCATTGTGAGGACGATCAGCTGCCCGTCCTGTCTCCCAGCAGTGCTGTCTTAGGCATCTCACAGCATAGACATTGCAATTTATTTCCCTGTCCACATCTGCAGTACTCATGCCTCCTTGCAGCATGCCTAAGGCATGTTCACGCAGAGGAGCAGGGACCTTGGGCATCTTTCTTTTGGTGTTTTTCAGAGTCAGTAGAAAGGCCTCCTAAGATTTCATAACAGTGACATGAATTGCCTGTCTGTCAGCTGTTAGTGTCTTAACAACCGTTCCACAAGCAGTCATGGTATATGCTGCAGTTTGGGCCGCCTGACTCATTGCGAACTGTGTGAAGTCCATTTATTCCTAACAAAGGCCATAATTAATTTACCAGAATTGAACATAATTATGACATAACATTGAAGGTTGTACAATGTAACAGCAATATTTAGACTTAGGGATGCTATACGTTAGACAAAATACGGAACAGTTCCGTATTTCACTGAAAGAATAAACGTTTTATTTTCGAAATGATTGTTTCCGGATTTGATCATATTAATAACCTAAGGCTCGTATTTCTGTGTGTTATTATGTTATAATTAAGTCTATGATTTGATATTTGATAGAGCAGTCTGATTGAGCAGAAGCAGGCTCGTAAGCATTCATTCAAACAGCACTTTAATGAGTTTGCCAGCAGCTCTTTGCAATGCTTCAAGTATTGCGCTGTTTATGACTTCAAGCCTATCAACTCCCGAGATTAGGCTGGTGTAACCGATGTGAAATGGCTAGCTAGTTAGCGGGGTGCGTGCTAATAGCATATCAAACATCACTCGCTCTGAGACTTGGAGTAGTTGTTCCCCTTGCTCTGGATAACGATGCATCGAGGGTGGTTGTTGTCAATGTGTTCCTGGTTCGAGCCCAGGTAGGGGCAAGGAGAGAGACAGAAGCTATATGGTTACACTGGCAATACTAAAGTCCCTATAAGAACATCCAATAGTCAAAGGTATATGGTCAAAGGTATATTT
Source organism: Oncorhynchus tshawytscha (assembly GCF_018296145.1). NCBI lineage: Eukaryota > Metazoa > Chordata > Actinopteri > Salmoniformes > Salmonidae > Oncorhynchus > Oncorhynchus tshawytscha. The sequence continues at coordinate 10,109,586 of NC_056452.1, read as the reverse complement.
TTACACTTCCGGTGCCTCGCCTTTTTTACCAATGTGTTATTTATTACATTGGTACCCAGGTAATCGTAGGTTTTATTACATACAGTCGGGAGGAACTACTGGATATAAGAGCAACGTCATCTCACCATCATTACGACTTGGAATAAGACTTTCCCGAAGCGGATCCTGTGTTTTGCCCACCACCCGTGACAATGGATTGGATCCCAGCTGGCGAACCAATACAACAACGCCGTAAAAGGGGCAGACGAAGCAGTCACATCGTGCACCACTCCCAAGCATACTACTCGCCAATGTCCAGTCTCTTGACAACAAGGTTGATGAAATCCGAGCACGGGTATCTTTCCAGAGAGACATAAGAGACTAACGTTCTTTGCTTCACGGAAACATGGCTCACTCGAGACACGCTATGGAGTCGGTACAGCCAGCTGGTTTCTTCATGCATCGCGCAGACAGAAACAAGCATCTTTCTGGTAAGAAGAGGGGCGGGGGGTATGCCTTATGATTAACGAGACGTGGTGTGATCATAACAACACACAGGAACTCAAGACCTTCTGTTCACCTGACTTAAATTCCTCACAATCAAATGTCGACCGCATTATCTACCAAGAGAATTCTCTTCGATTATAATCACAGCCGCATATATTCCCCCCCAAGCAGACACATCGATGGGCCTGAACGAACTTTATTTGACTCTATGTAAACTGGAAACCACGTATCCTGAGGCTGCATTCATTGTAGCTGGCGATTTTGACAAGGCTAATCTGAAAACAAGACTCCCTAAATTCTATCAGCACATAGATTGTGCTACCAGGGCTGGTAAAACCCTGGATCATTGTTATTCTAACTTCCGCGACGTATATAAGGCCCTCCCCCGTCCTCCTTTCTCCCACTCTCAGGTCTGCTCAACGCTGGTCCGACCAATCTGATTCCACGCTTCAAGATTGCTTCGATCACGTGGATTGGGATATGTTCCGCATTGCATCAAACAACAACATTGGCAAATACGCTGATTCGGTGAGCGAGTTTATTAGCAAGTGCATTGGCGATGTCGTACCCACAGCAACTATTAAAACATTCCCCAACCAGAAACCGTGGATTGATGGCAGCATTCGAGCAAAACTGAAAGTGCGAACCACTGCTTTTAACCAGGGCAAGGTGACCGGAAACATGACCGAATACAAACAGTGTAGCTATTCCCTCCATGGCAATCAAACAAGCTAAGCGTCAGTATAGAGACAAAGTAGAGTCGCAATTCAACGGCTCAGACACAAGAGGTATGTGGCAGGGTCTACAGTCAATCATGGATTACAAAAAGAAAACCAGCCCCGTCGCGGACCAGGATATCTTGCTCCCAGACAGACTAAACAATTTCTTTGCTCGCTTTGAGGACAATACAGTGCCACTGACACGGCCAGATACCAAAACCTGCAGACTCTCCTTCACTGCAGCCGACGTGAGTAAAACATTTAAACGTGTTAACCCTCGCAAGGCTGCAGGCCCAGGCGGCATCCCCAGCCGCGTCCTCAGAGCATGCACAGACCAGCTGGCTGGTGGTGACATATTCAATCAATCCTTATCCCAGTCTGCTGTTCCCACATGCTTCAAGAGGGCCACCATTGTTCCTGTTCCCAAGAAAGCTAAGGTAACTCACTTCCGTCATCATGAAGTGCTTTGAGAGACTAGTCAAGGACCATATCACCTCCACCCTACCTGACACCCTAGACCCACTCCAATTTGCTTACTGCCCCAATAGGTCCACAGATGACGCATTCGCAACCACACTGCTCAGTGCCCTAACCCATCTTGACAAGAGGAATACCTATGTGAGAATGCTGTTCATCGACTACAGCTCAGCATTTAACACCATAGCACCCTCCAAACTCGTCATCAAGCTCGAGACCCTGGGTTTCGACCCCGCCCTGTGCAACTGGGTACAGGACTTCCTGACGGGCCGCCCCCAGGTGGTGAGGGTAGGTAACAACATCTCCACTCCGCTGATCCTCAACACTGGGGCCCCACAATGGTGCGTTCTGAGCCCTCTCCTGTACTCCCTGTTCACCCACGACTGCGTGGCCATGCACGCCTCCAACTCAATCATCAAGTTTGCAGACGACAATACAGTGATAGGCTTGATTACCAACAACGACGAGACGGCCTACAGGGAGGAGGTGAGGGCCTTCGGAGTGTGGTGTCAGGAAAATAACCTCACACTCAACGTCAACAAAACAAAGGAGATGATTGTGGACTTCAGGAAACAGCAGAGGGAGTACCCCCCTATCCACATCGACGGGACAGTAGTGGAGAGGGTAGTAAGTTTTAAGTTCCTTGGCGTACACATCACTGTCAAACTGAATTGGTCCACCAACACAGACAGCGTGGTGAAGGAGGCGCAACAGCGCCTCTTCAACCTCAGGAGGCTGAAGAAATTTGGCTTGGCACCTAAAACTTTCACAAACTTTTACAGATGCACAATTGAGAGCATCCTGTCAGGCTGTATCACCGCCTGGTATGGCAACTGCACCGCCCGCAACCGCAGGGCTCTCCAGGGGGTGGTGCGGACTACACAACGCATCACCGGGGGCAAATTACCTGCCATCCAGTACACCTACTGCACCCGATGTCACATGAAGGCCAAAAAGATCATCAAGGACAACAACCACCCGAGCCACTGCCTGTTCACCCCACTATCATCCAGAAGGCAAAGTCAGAACAGGTACATCAAAGCTGGGACAGAGAGACTGAAAAACAGCTTCTATTTCAAGGCCATCCGACTGTTGAATAGCCATCACTAGGTGGCTTCCACCCGGTTACGTAACCCTGCACCTGAGCAGCTGCTGCCCTATATACATAAACTTGAAATCACTGGCCACTTTAATAATGGGACACTAGTCACTTTAATAATGTTTACATATTTTTGCTTGACTCATCTCATACTGTATTCTATTCTACTGTATTTTAGTCTATGCCACTCCGACATTGCTCATCCTAATATTTATATATTCCTTAATTCCATTATTTTACTTTTAAGTTTGTGTGTATTGTTGTGAATTGTTATATATTACTGTGCTGTTGGAGCTACAAAGACAAGCATTCTGCTAAACACGCAATAACATCTGCTAAACATGTGTATGTGACCAATAACATTTCTTTGATCTGCTGCTGTGGTTGTGTGCATCCCTAACATGGGGAAAGTAAACAGTTAGATATCTGGATGCAGAACCATAAATGTGAGGGACCGGCTCGGTCTTATGTAGGAAAATTTGAAATTGAGTTTTTTTTTTTTACATTGGATAAAAGTAGAGACTCAGAGCTACAAAATGGTACATCATACACTGCATTTGAGGAACAATGGGAAAGTAATTCTGCTTTGAAAGTTGACAGACTTGTAAATACCAACTTTTGAGAGAATAGTCTTGTTTGGTACCTACTGGAGAACTCTCCTTTGTCTACACCCAATTCAGCATTGTTCACGCCCTCTTAAGCCAGCCCCACCCATCTTTTTAAGGATTCGCATGAGGTGCTAAACAGTGAGTGGTGTAGTAAAGATTAAGACCAAATGTGGTAAAAGTAGTAGCCTACAATAAGGAAAAATTCCATGTAAACAGGAAGTGTCCAGATAAAAAATATTTTATAAATATTAGATGACACTTACCCAGACACACTTGTCTAAATTGATGGGTCGACAGCTTTTACCCCCAAGCCATCAGACTCCTGAGCAGGTAATCAAATGGCTACCCAGACTATTTGCACTGTGTGTCCCCCCAACCCTTCTTTTACGCTGCTGCTACTCTCAGTTGATCATATATGCATTGTCACTATACATTCATGTACATACTACCTCAATTGCCCGGACCAACCAGTGCTCCCGCTCATTGGGTAACCGGGCCATCTGAATTGTTCCCCGCCACCCACCACCCTCTTTTATGCTACTGCTACTCTCTGTTCATCATATATGCATAGTCACTTTAACCATATCTACAGTTGTGGCCAAAAGTTTTGAGAATGACACAAATATACATTTTCACAAAGTTTGCTGCTTCAGGGTCTTTAGATATTTTTGTCAGATGTTACTATGGAATACTGAAGTATAATTACAAGCATTTCATAAGTGTCAAAGGCTTTTATTGACAATTACATGAAGTTGATGCAAAGAGACAATATTTGCAGTGTTGAACCTTCTTTTTCAAGACCTCTGCAATCCACCCTGGCATGCTGTCAATTAACTTCTGGGCCACATCCGGACTGATGGCAGCCCATTCTTGCATAATCAATGCTTGGAGTTTGTCAGAATTTGTGGGGTTTTGTTTGTCCACCCGCCTCTTGAGGATTGACCACAAATTCTCAATGGGATTAAGGTCTGGGGAGTTTCCTGGCCATGGACCCAAAATATCAATGTTTTGTTCCCCAAGCCACTTAGTTATTACTTTTGACTTATGGCAAGGTGCTCCATCATACTGTTCATCACCAAACTGTTTCTGGATGGTTGGGAGAAGTTGCTCTTGGAGAATGTGTTGGTATCATTTTTTATTCATGGCTGTGTTCTTAGGCAACATTGTGAGTGAGCCCACTTCATTGGCCGAGAAGCAACCCCACACATGAATGGTCTCAGGAGGCTTTTTGCTTTACAGGACTGATGGTAGCGCTCACCTTGTCTTCTTCGGACAAGCTTTTTTCCGGACGCCCCAAACAATCAGAAAGGGGATTCATCAGAGAAAATGACTTTACCCCAGTCCTCAGCAGTCCAAACCCTGTACCTTTTGCAGAATATCAGTCTGTTCCTGATGTTTCTCCTGGAGAGAAGTGGCTTCTTTGCTGCCCTTCTTGACACCAGGCCATACTCCAAAAGTCTTTGCCTCACTGTGCGTGCAGATGCACTCACACCTGCCTGCTGCCATTCCTGAACAAGCTCTGTACTGGTGGTGCCCCAATCCCACAGCTGAATCAACATTAGGAGACGGTCCTGGCGCTTGCTGGACTTTCTTGGGCGCCCTGAAGCCTTCTTCACAACAATTGAACCGCTCTCCTTTAAATTCTTGATGATCCGATAAATGGTTGATTTGGGTGCAATCGTACTGACAGCAATATCCTTGTCTGTGAAGCCCTTTTTGTGCAAAGCAATGATGATGGCATGTGTTTCCTTGCAGGTAACCATGGTTGACAGAGAAATAACAATGATTCCAAGCACCACCCTCCTTTTGAAGCTTCCAGTCTGTTATTCAAACTCAATCAGCATGACAGAGTGATCTCCAGCCTTGTCCTCGTCAACACTCACACCTGTGTTAACGAGAGAATCACTGACATGATGTCAGCTGGTCCTTTTGTGGCAGGGCTGAAATGCAGTGGAAATATTTAGGGGGGATTCAGTTAATTTGCATGGCAAAGAGGGACTTTGCAATTAATTGCAATTCATCTGATCACTCTTCATAACATTCTGGAGTATATGCAAATTGCCATCATACAAACTGAGGCAGCAGACTTTGTGAAAATTAATATTTGTGTCATTCTCAAAACTTTTGGCCATGACTGTACATTTATTTTCTATTTTTTTTATTTTACCTTTATTTATACCGTTTTTTTCTCATTGAGATAATATCTCTTTTCCAAGAGAGACCTGGTCCAATAGCAGCAGAGGGAACAGCGTTTCAGACGAAACAACTTACATACACTAATACAACATTAAACAAAACTATAAACACACATACAGTACCACAAATATTTTACATTAAAAACACAAACATCTTGACTAAAAACAGCTGGCCTCAAAACAATTACACTCTATGATATATACATAGATCAAGTGTTTAAACTCCACCAACGAAACTAGATCTGAACATTTTAAAATGTTCAGGAGATAATTCCAGGACCAAGGTGCTAAGTAACTAAAACTTTTTCTACCATGACCTCTTCTAATTTTTGGTACTGTTAGAAGCAAATCAGAAAGGGACCAAATTGATATTTATTTACTGACCAGACTAAAAAAGAAAAATTAAACGGGCCTATTTATATAACAAATATGAATTCAGAGGGCAGAAATTATTAAATATTAAAGCAGTAGACCTCTCACAAAAGTCTTCAGTCATACAAAAGTTATACTTAAACCCAAACTGGTTATCTAGCAGATGAGTAAAAATGTCTCACCCCATATTCAAGAAGGGCCCTTTTCCCTTTAATCAGATTACAATCTCTCACTTTCGGTTATTTGAAAATTAAAATCCAAAATATCGCTATTAACCTCTTGATGCTACCCATCCCGGATCCGGGATCGTGACTACAGCTCAAGCTCATTAGCATAACGCAAAATGTGAAAAAATATTCTTAGACATATTTAACCTCCACACCTACACAAGTCCAATAGCTCAAATGAAAGATAAACACCTTGTTCATCTACCCAGCAAGTCAGATTTCTAAAATGTTTTACGGCGAAAACATAGCACACATTTATATTAGACCACCACCGAAACAAAATGCAAGCGGCGGCCATTTTGTCCCAGAAAATATAAAATTTAAAAGTAGGATTAAAAAATAAATAATTCACTAACCTTTTGAAAATCTTCATCAGATGACAGTAATATTACATGTTACACAGTACATTTTTTTTTTTCAATAATATGCCATTAATATCCATAAATCTCTGTTTACAATGACGACATTTCAAAAATGCTACTCAAAATGTCCGGAGAAATTATGATAGCTCGGACAGATAACGTCAGATAACAAGCAATAAACATGACTAAATATACATGTTCTACATATAGTTACAAAGATACACTTCTTCTTAATACAACCGCTGTGTTACATTTATTTTTAACGTTACAGAATTCGTTCACTAGTCTAATGAGTCGGCGCTCAGATATTAGCAGTGTCTCCTCTACGTTTGGAGTCCACAGAAACCCAAAATAACCACATAAATATTCCCTTACCTTTGATGTTCTTCGATCAGAAGACGTAGAAGGAGTCATACTTACCCAATACATCGTTTGGTTTCAAGTTGTGCGTCTTTGTATTAGCATATGCTAACAGCTTCAGCTGAAATGCACCCAAAATAACTTCTGCTCCTTCTGGTCCCGCACTCTTGCGCAATCAAACTTCAAAATTACATATTATATGTTGACTAAACTGGTCAAACTAAGTGCAGAATCGAGCAAAATGATGTTTTTATCATGTAAAACAATGATCATCACGAACAAAAACCGGCTTCAACTGGTGTCTATTGGAAAAGAACGTTCCCCAAAAGAAATGAGAGTGAACCGGGCATTTTCGCCCGCCAAAGGATGAGGGAGCGCGCAATTCAAACAATGAACGTGCCAATTGAAAGCAGACATCGCGCTGAACAAATACATACTGTTCCCAGATCGGTAGCTGCCTGGGAAGGGTGGGGGCGATGACGTCAAAGTTGACCCAACTTTTCTCTTGACAAGAGAGAGTTTGGGAGAAAGGCTGCCCTGAGAGTTCTGCTTTACATACAGACATAATTTAAACGGTTTTAGAAACTTTAGAGTGTTTTCTATTCAATAATTATTATTATATGCATATATTAGCAATTTTGGAAAAAAATATTTTCAGTTTACTATGGGCACGCACTTCCTCCAACGGGGGCAGTATTGAGCCATAAGCTCAAGAGGTTAAAACATGCCATAAAAAGTTGGTTGCAATTTCAGTTTAATCCACCAGAAAAGACAGAACAAATATTACAAGAAATGTTATGGTTAAACTCAAATATACTAATTGATTTAAAAAAACAATGTCATAATTTAAAAATATATATATAATCTTTGTAAATGTTATCATAAAAAGGACTGGTGGAGTAGTCACACATGCAGCTCACAAAAATGTATGGAAATGTCTGCTCTACTCAAAATTACAACCAACTAATTGCAGCATTGCCGCAAAAATGGAAGAGCCAAGTGGAAGGGGGGAGAAAATAAGGAACTTGTCTGTTGCCCTTGCTTTAAGACCAAAATTAGTGAAAGAAAATTGTGATAATTAAAAAAAAAAAGTATACCAGTTTAATTTATGGACAAAAAAATGAACAGCTACACCACAGAGATTTGATGTACTAATTCCATGGCACACGGTTTATCAACCGATACACAAAACAATGCTGGATTCAAAACTGAAGAGTTTTTCAATTTAAATTATTATACAAAATTCTTGCAACCAATAGAATATTATATATATGGGGGATACAACCATCCCAGCTCTGCAGATTTTGCTGCGAAGTGACAGAATCATTAGATCATTTGTTTTGGTACTGTCCATATGTAGCTTGTTTTTGGTCGTAGGTTCAGGAATGGCTGAAGAATTGCAACATTTACCTGGAGCTAAATAGCACTGCTGGCTGATTTAAAAAGTCATAGTCAATCAATCAATACGATGATAATATTCTTAGCAAAATTATTCTTTAATTTACAATATGTAGAATCTATGAGAATAGAAAGGTTCAATACTTTTGTGAAGCATCACAGCACAGTTGACAAATATATGGCAAATATAAATCAAAACTGGATGGTGTTCAGAGATATATGAAAGGGGTGCTTCTACACCTGCATTGCGTGCTGTTTGGGGTTTTAGGCTGGGTTTCTGTACAGCACTTTGAGATATCAGCTGATGTACGAAGGGCTAAATAAATACATTTAATTTGATTTTTATTTGATTTGAGGATAGCTGAAGGATGGGACTAAAAACAAACAAAAAGGTAACTATTGTAAAATATTCTGTGTCTGGAAAATGTATATATAAGCTGGAAGTAGAAGCCTAAGTGTTGTTGTCCATTATTTTACTCCAAATAGCAGAGGTGTGGTAGGGTTAGGGGAAAATAATAAAGGAAATATACAAAATAAATATATGGGGGATTGGAAATGATGCAAACAATTACATTGATGGAAGCCACAATCTACAAAATAATAATAACGACTAAAAATGTAAAGTATAACAAGCGGTAGATATGTTTTATGTGCACTTTTTCTATTTCTAAATTTTGTTTTTGTGTCTTTTACTGTCGGTTTTGTACACCAGCTTCAAACAGCTTGTCACGACTTCCGCCAAAGTTGGTGCCTCTCCTTGATCGGGCGGCATTCGGCGGGTGACGTCACCGGCTTTCTAGCCTCCACCGATCAACATTTATTTTTCCATTTGTTTTGTCTTGATTGTACACTCCTGGTTCCCATTACGTTTGAATTATTTCCCTATTTAACCCTCTGGAGCCATCATGGTTTTGTCCGTGTTTATTGTTGTCAGTTGTCTCGTTTATGTGATTCTGGATTTTCGTTCTCCTTGTTGGAAGATTATTTTTGAGTAAAGTTACTATTATTACTCATCGCTGTGTCCTGCGCCTGACTCCGCCTTACCCACATCACCTAGACTCTGACACAGCTGAAAAAATAATATTTTTGGTTATGGAAAATACACTAGATGGTACAAAGATTCTCAACACTATACTTGCTTATTTTGCCACATAAACTGAAATTAGGCAAACTATTAGAGTTTTAGCAACCAGGCAATGGTGGAGCAATTTCTGCATAGTGCAACTTTAAAACATACAGAGTTTATTGATAAGCTAATCAAACAAGAGAGAGGGTAGGCTGAGGCCAGAGCAACAATGACACTATCTAAATATCTATTCCACATGCTAAATGGCACAGAGCCGAAGATGTATTCGCAGGAGCGAAACAAGATTTGGTCTGGAACAAATTTCCAACAGTCTGTCTGTCGCTAGATACCTTTAGAACAGATGCTATTTTCTGAAATAAAGTCAAATAAAGTACAAATGCCATCAATATCCCTATCAAGTAATTCCACAATAATGATTGGAAAATGTGACCATCTCACAGGTTATTACTCTCAGTATTAGTGAGACACATTCCTCGACCGGGCACACACACACACACAAACACACACAGCCCCTGCTCTATGTGGCTACGCTATGTGCACTATTTGGCTTTCCCAGTGTGACACACAAGTGCTGACCCCAGTAAAAGTGGGCCAATTTCCTGAAACAACCATAATTACTCCAATATCCTGTGGGTGGAACTAGCAGTGAGAACGACCTCGAGGAGAGTGAAAAACACACCGCAGCCAGGCCTTACTTCTGTGTCTGCACGGTGCACAGGACCTTAGGTACTCACAAAGTGCAATGGGGCCAAGCTCATCCATATGAATTATTGACACTACTAAGTGTGAGAGGGTTGATTAGTGCTCTCAATACATTCGTATTCCAGTAAGCATTAGGCAAATAGAGTAATGGCTTTATAAGTACCTCCAGATGTTGATTCTCTACTATTCTTTCCTTGTGTCCTTTCTCTATGGCTCCTCAGAACGTATTGGAGAAGACATGGTTCCTCCTTTCTGACTTTCTCCTCCAATGCGTTTTTGAGAAGGAAGTGATGAGATAGGACTTGAGGAATCGAGCAAAAGACGACTGAAGAAATAGCCTACATGTAATTTTGGTATTCCCTCCAACCAAGGTGCAATTTTGTTTCCCAAGAGTCAAGGGGTCAGGGTACAGCACCTTATCCCCAGAGCTTAATCTACTAAACACAAATACTTCAGAGAGCTCCTTCAAATTCTCCACTAATTATGCTCTGTCTGAACCCTACGTACCCTGGAACTTGAGAAAACGCTGGGGGGATTGTTTCACGCGGTTGCTTGCTGTTTAGTTAGAGAGCACTCTGGGTGGATGTTGATGAGACAAGCAGATAGCTGTATTCTCAGTAGGTGTCCAATCGCAACTGTGAAACTATGTTTAATTATTCATCATATCATCTGTGACTGAGGGCATAGAGGCAGGATGCGGTTTCATTAACAGCAGACCGACCTAGAGTATAGGCTTGAATCCCACAGGGGGGTCTGACTGTGTCTGCATTGCCTTAGATAGAGTCTAGTGCACTATACTGCCTATAAGACTACCTCTGAGAGATAAGAACGATTAACCAAGACGTGGGAAATACGCTTAAAACTATAGGATCCTCATTTATCACCTTTTAAGAGTCAGAGTTTTCGAACACAATGGAATGTTTGAAATCGAACAAATTATGTTATTTATAACCCATACAAGTTATGTGGTTAACAACCAGACTCTTACAGTATGTGGGGTCCTGTGTTTGGCACGATAAGCAAGGCCGATGTTCCGCTTTCACGATTGATTTACAGACGGCGTCATGGGACATCCATGCGTTTGTGCGTAGGACCGTTGTTGCTTTTCTCCATCGGGGCAGACACCTTGTCAATTTAGCAGGAGACGATTCTTCTGTAACAAGCACATGTTTCATGCCATCTACCTATTGGTGACCTTAAATCTATCAATGGATCTCATCCATCATACGGAGCGGGGGTGGTTGAGAGGGAAACTGAATTGGTCCCACTGTTGGGGACCTGGACCGCCACTGTGCGACCCTTATGAAGCTCCAATTGTGAGAAAGCTGACCTGACAGATAATGCATTATGATACAGTTATAATGCATTGACTTTTCGTAATGTATGACCCCCTTATAGCCTTATAACGAGACATCATAAATGTCAATGCACTCTAAATGATTATACCTGTCAGAGTTAAATGACCAAAGTTTACTTTTGTAATGACCAGTTTTGGTTTTGTGGGGGTATTTTGCTGTGTGAAATGTCACTGGTTGGTTGGCATTTGGTTTCCTGCCTACATGACACATACAGTGATCTATAAATAGGTACCACTCTGTTTCCTATTGTTGTCTACTTCCTTTCGCTTCTGAGTGTCTTTCATAAAATATAGTAATAATAACACAAACTCCATGTAGTAAGTGTTGAAGTACATAATGTGTTTATATCATAGCATAACTGGCACACTATCCCCAGGGAACGCTAGTCTAATCTGACATATATCAAGAGCCAGGAGGATTCAATCACCACTTTATTGAACCAGAGGCAATTAGGACTAATGACCATGTAACTCCATGAATGGTGATATATGGGACACTGGGATTGCTGTGTCTTTACAGGACTCAATCTGCTAATCACAACAAATCACAGCTGACTGAGACAAGTCTCCACCCCTGACATACCATTGCACGTGGATTCACAAAATCCCATCTAAAATCTTAGGTTAATGTACATTGATCCTCAGAATATGCCATGAACAGGGCATTGAGGCAATACCTCAGTCAATGACAGGCGGATTTTTAGGAGCAGGAGAAATATAGCTCCAACATATGGGCACGATTTGACATGCTAGTTGTGGTTAACCTTTAATGCTTCATCTTCGGTTGCAAAATGCTTTGAGATATATAAGACATATGTGGATGTCTTTATTGGAATTCAAGGCCCCCTTTATTGCCTAACGGTACTGAATAAGAACATGTGTTACTCATTTTTGTCTTTCTTTTTCTGAGAAACACTCTTTGTTTATACATGCACATTTTTATGCTGACTGTATTAGACAGGCATCCTAATATTTCTGGAGGTCAAACTGTTTGGATGTTGGCTTTGCCTTTTACTTTCAGTAGACAATATGCCAAGGTATAATGCATGGCGAGACGGGCTATTAGCTTGTCTAACTATTATCATAATAATGATCATGATTAAATAACAGTAATTTTGAGTACGTTAAAGATTTCATAGAGAGACATAGCCTACCATATAAACATCACATGTAGCCTACCACTGTTATAACAAGTAATATAGCATTAGAGCTGTCTGCAGACAAGTACATTGTTATTACCTATCAAGTGAGAAATATAGCTTGACTCGATTGCGCAAAATATGTGTCAGACTATCAAAGGGACACTTGGGAGGCGAACAGTACAACATTTAGAATAGTTTTAAAAAAAACTTACCACCAGAGGAAGGGAGCAAATCATGAATATCACCGTCATGAACACCAGTACGATGAGATGCTCGACCTCTTTGGACATGGAGAGGACTCTCCGGTCCTTCTTACTCCGAGTTGTCACGGATCCCCCGTTTAGTTTGCGCCTCCGGTACATCAAAACCAGGTGATAAACGACAAAGGCGTTACAAGCCGCTACAGAAAGGACTAAAATGAGCATAACAGTTGCGTACAGGACTGGGTAAACACGGTCTTCGGGCATTAACGGATTCATGTCAATGAAGCACCACGTCCCCGGGCAATACTGCACGTAGTCCCCGAAACCCAAAAAGGGCATGATGCAAAACACCGCGCAAACTAAATAGATGAAAGGAATGGTGATGTATCCACAACGTTTAGTGATGTGCCGCCCGTAGAAGTAGGGGTAGCCAATTGAGAGGCATCGCTCGAGCGCCATGGCGAAGAGGAGAAATAAAGTGGCCAAGCTGAAAAAAGTCATACAGAATCCAAAATACTCACACATTGCAGGAGGTTCAGTGTTAATCATAGCAATAATGGTGGTGTTTAAGGAATAGGCAGCCAGGACGAAAGGGCTGACCAGACAGGTGCCCATCAGGTCCGTGACGACCAGCGTGGTGACCAGAACGTGAAAGAGCGACAGTCGCTGCCGGCTCTGGTACTTCCTGCGGCGGATCTCCAAAAGGATCAAAGCGGCCAAGTTCCCTATCACTCCGGCGGAGAACATGATCGCGCTGATGCGCGGGTTCCCCTTGTCAATGTGCAGATTGCTGTGGCATGGGTCATTCTCTGTGTCATTTGCCATAGGAAGAGTTTTGCCTCCGTCAAATACTTCAGTCCTGCTCTATCTGGGTGATATTCCAAAACGATTTGCTGTTCCGCAGAATTAGATTTAAGTGCTTTAGTTTCAAGACTTTAAAAGGCTGCGGTGTCTGGGAGCTTGTGATAAGACAGGTTGAGAGAGGAGGGCACCTATTGTGATGGCGCCACAAGCGTCTTCTCTCCACCTTTTCTTCACACGAATTACAACTAATCAGTGAAGTATAGTGAGCTAAGGTTTCTATATCGTGGAGCTCCGCCCCATATCTGAGCTCTCCTCCTAGTGGTTTACCCAGCTGCCTAGGCAGCAAATAGCCTGAGAGAAAATTATGCACACACCTGCAGCCAATAGGGGTACAGGTGTCCCTATATAAGAGAATGCTTCCCCTCAATCAGCCTCCCATTATCGTCAGCAGCAGGACTGGTCTGAAGAACCAGAGAAGCGAGAAGTCTCAGGACAAACCCGGCATCCTGGTCTCGACTTAGTCCTTCAATGAGCACGTATTTTCCACACCCATAAGCTCTTTTAAGAGTTCAGTATCACTGCTCCACTATGGCGGCTACAGACGACTTACAGTTGAAGTCTGAAGTTTACATAAACCTTAGCCAAATACATTTAAACTCAGTTTTTCACAATTCCTGACATTAAATCCGAGTAAACATTACCTGTCTCAGGTCAGTTAGGATCACCACTTTATTTTAAGAATGTGAAATGTCAGAATAATATAAATAATTATTTATTTCAGCCTTTATTTCTTTCATCACATTCCCAATGGGTCAGAAGTTAACAAGTTTACATGGGTGTGGAATTAGTACTTGTTAGCATTGCCTTTAATTTGTTTCATTTGGGTCAAACATTTTGGGTAGTCGTCCACAAGCTTCCCACAATAAGTTGGGTGAATTTTGGCCCATTCCTACTGACAGAGCTGCTGTAACTGATTCAGGTTTGAAGGCATCCTTGCTCGCACACACTTTTTCAGTTCTGCCCACAAATGTTTTACAGGATTGAGGTCAGGTCATTGTCCATTTGGAAGACCCATTTGCAACAAAGCTTTAACTTCCTGACTAATATCTTGAAGTGTTGCTTCAATATATCCACATTTTCTTCCTCGTGATGCCATCTATTTTGTGAAGTGCACCAGTCCCTCCTGCAGCAAAGTACCCTCACAACATGATGCTGCCACCCCCATGCTTCACAGTTGAGATGGTGTTCTTCAGGTTGCAAGCCTCCCCTTTTTTCCTCCAAAAATAACGATGGTCATTATGGCCAAACAGTTCTATTTTTGTTTCATCAGACCAGAGGATTTTTCTCCAAAAAGTATGATATTTTGTCTCCATGTGCAGTTGCAAATGGAAGTCTGGCTTTTTTATGGGTGTTTTGGAGCAGTGGCTTCTTCTTTGCTGAGCGGCCTTTCAGGTTATGTCGATATAGGACTCGTTTTACTGTGGATACAGATACTTTTGTTCCAGTTTCCTCCAGCATCTTCACAAGGTCCTTTGCTGTTGTTCAGGGATTGATTTGCACTTTTTGCACCAAAGTACGTTCATCTCTAGGAGACAGAACGCGTCTCCTTCCTGAGCGGAGTGAATGCTGTGTGGTCCCATGGTGTTTATACTTGCGTACTATTGTTTTTACAGATGAACGTGGTACCTTCAGGCGTTTGGAAATTTCTCCCTAGGATGAACCAGACTTGTAGACGTCTACAACAAAAAAATTCTGAGGTCTTGGCTGATTTCTTTTGATTTTCCCATCAAGCAAAGAGGCACTGAGTTTGAAGGTAGGCCTTGTAAGACATCCACAGGTACAACTCCAATTGACTCGAATTATGTCAATTGGCCTATCAGAAGCTTCTAAAGCCATGACATCATTTTCTGGAATTTTCCAAGCTGTTTAAAGGCACAGTCAACTTAGTGTATGTAAACTTCTGACCCACTGTAATTGTGACACAATGAATTATAAGTGAAATAATCAGTCTGTAAACAATTGTTGGAAAAATTACTTGAGTCATGCACAAAGTAGATGTCCGACTTCAACTATGTTTCGTGTGCTTAGGTTCACAGCACGGTAGGGGGGGGGGGACGACAATGCATTTGAATAGTTGTTCAGGAGCCTTATGGCTTGGGGGTAGAAGCTATTTAGGAGCCTCTTGGACCTTAACTTGGTGCTCTGGTACCGCTTGACGTGCGGTAGCAGAGAGAACATTCTATGACTAGGCTGGCTGGAGTCATTGACAATTTTTAGGGCCTTCTTCTGACACCACCCGGTATAGAGGTCTGGATGGCAGGCAGCTTGGCCCCGCTGTTGTACTGGGTCATACGGACTACCCTCTGTCATGCCTAAAGGTCAGAGGCCGGGCAGTTGCCATACCAGGCAGTGATGCAACCCGTCAGGATGCTCTTGATGGTGCAGCTGTGAAAGGTTTTGAGGATCTGAGGACCCATGCCAAATCTTTTCAGACTTCTGAGAGGGAAAGGGTTTTGTCTTGCCCTCTTCACGACTGTCTTGGTGTGCTTGGACCATGTTAATTTGTTGGCTCTCAACCTGCTCCACTACAGCCCTGCCGATGAGAAAGGGGGCATGCTCGGTCCTCCTTTTCCTGTAGTCCACAATCATCTCCTTTGACTTGATCCAGATGAGGGAGAGGTTGTTGTCCTTGCACCACACAGTCAGGTCTCTGACCTCCTCCCTATAGGCTGTCTCATCGTTGTCGGTGATCAGGCCTACTACTGTTGTGTCATCAGCAAACTTAATAATGGTGTTGGAGTCGTGCTTGGCCGTGCAGTCATGAGTGAACAGGGAGTACATGAGGAGACTAAGCACGCACACCTGAGGGGCCCCTGTGTTGAGGATCAGCGTGGCGGATGTGTTGTTACCTACCCTTACCACCTAGGGGCGGCCCATCAGGAAGTCCAGGATCCAGTTGCAGAGGGAGGTGTTTAGACCCAGGGTCCTTAGCTTAGTGATGATCTTTGAGGGCACTAGGGTGTTGAACGCTGAACTGTAGTCAATGAATAGCATTCTCACATAGGTTTCTTTTGTCCAGGTGTGAAAGGACAGTGTGCAGTGCTATAGAGATTGCATCATCTGTTGATCTGTTGGTGCGGTATGAAAATTAGACTGGCTCTAGGGTTTCTGGGATAATGGTGTTGATGTGAGCCATGACCAGCCTTTCAAAGCATTTCATGGCTACAGTTGTGAGTGCTACGGTTCGGTTGTCATTTAGGCAGATACCTTAGTGTTCTTTGGCACAGGGACTATGGTGGTCTGGTTGAGACATGTTGGTATTACAGACTCAGACAGGGAGAGGTTTAACATGTCAGTGAAGACACTTGCCAGTTGGTCAGCAAATGCTCGGAGTACACGTCCTGGTATTCCGTCTGGCCCTGTGACCTAGTGAATGTTGACCTGTTTAAAGGTCGGAGTGTGTGATCACACAGTCGTACGGAACAGCTGATGCTCTCTTGCATGTTTCAGTGTTACTTGCCTCGAAGCGACCATAGAAGTGATTTAGCTCATCTGGTAGGCTCGTGTCACTGTGCAGCTCTCGGCTGTGCTTCCCTTTGAAGTCTGTAATAGTTTGCAGGCCCTGCCACATCCGACGAGCGTCGGAGCCGGTGTAGTACAATTAGATCTTAGTCCTGTATTGAAGCTTTGCCTGTTTGATGGTTCATCGGAGGACATAGCATGATTTCTTAGAAGCTTCCGAGTTAGAGTCCCTCTCCTTGAAAGCCACAGCTCTATCCTTTAGCTTAGTGCAAATGTTGCCTGTAATCCATGGCTTCTGGTTGGGGTATGTACGTACAGTCACTGTGGGGATGACGTCCTCGATGCACTTATTTATAAAGCCAGTGACTGATGTGGTGTACTCCTCAATGCCATCGGAACAATCCCAAAACATATTCCAGTCTGTGCTAGCAAAACAGTCCTGTAGTTTAGCATCTGCTTCATCTGACAACATTTTTATTGACAGAGTCACTGGTGCTTCCTGCTTTAATTTTTGCTTGTAAGCAGGAATCAGGAGGATAGAATTATGGTCAGATTTGCCAAATGGAGGGCAAGGGAGAGCTTTGTACGCATCTCTGTGTGTGGAGGAAAGGTGGTCTTGAATTTTTTTCCCTCTGGTTGCACATTTAACATGCTGATAGAAATTAGGTAAAACTGATTTAAGTTTCCTTGCATTACAGTCCCCGTCGACTAGTAGTGCTGCCTCTGGATGAGCGTTTTCCTGTTTGCTTATGGCGGTGTACAGCTCTTTGAGTGCAGTTTTAGTGCCAGCATCGGTCTGTGGTGGTATGTGACAGCTACGAAAAATACAGTTTCAACTGTTCTGCCTGCGGCTATGGAACCCTGACCTGTTCACTGGATGTGCTACCTTGTCCTGGACCTGCTGTTTTGGACTATCTCTCTACCACACCTGCTGTCTCTAACTCTGAATGATTGGCTATGAAAAGCCAATTGACATTTACTCCTGAGGTGCTGACCTGTAGCACCCTCTACAAACACTGTGATTATTATTATCTGACCCTGCTGGTCATCTATGAACGTTTGAACATCTTGGCCATGTTCTTTTATACTTGCCACAGCCAGAAGAGACCTGGCCACCCCTCAGAGCCTGGTTTCTCTCTAGGTTTCTTCTTAGGTTCTGGCCTTTCTAAGGAGTTTCCTAGCCACAGTGCTTCTACAACTGCATTGCTTGCATTTTGGGGTTTTAGGCTGGGTTTCTGTACAGCACTTTGTGACATCGGCTGATGTAAAAAGGCTTTATAAATACATTTGATTGATTGATTAAGGTACTTAATTGTGACCTAGAAATTATTTTATATTGAGAAAAATGTACCATTGTAGGCTAGCGGTTGGGTTCAAAACATTGAATAGATTCAGTTGTGAAACTGACTAGGTTTCTAGGAGATGTGGATGCAACGGTTGACCATCCATGAGATCAAAATGATCGTTTTAACCCTGTTTTGAAGCTTTGTTCATGGACACTGCATTCATGGTAAATACTGCATTTGTCAGCTAAAATCGGAAATTATCTTTAAAATAAGGCGGATTTAGAACAGATCAATCATTCCAAAAATGCATGTACCAATCACAGACTGATACATTTAATCATGGCTTGCGTTCGACTTTAAGGAATTATGATATTTTAAACAAACTCTTGTTGTAACTTAAAAATACAGAGAGCAGTCACTATGTTATTTCTCTCGCAACTTTTATGATCTATACTTCCCAGTCCATATCTCCTTAGCTACGCATACATGCACACACATACATACACACACACATACTAGAGAAATAACATTATGTCCAGAGATTAGATTTGCAGTAAGGACAGCATTCCCTCCTCAAACCAAATACCATGAGGTGTGCTGTTATGTAATTATTATCCTTTTCTCTTCTGCCCTCCTATGGATCTTTGGGGAAACTACACCCAATACTGGTATTTTGCAATGGACACTTGCCAAATGAGCACTATCAGTGGCGATTTTAGCATATAAATCTTGGTGGGGTAAAAAATACTAATGTGGGATGCTTGCCAGCTAAGTCACTACATAACACAACACTAAACAATACATTACATGAATTGCACTATAACGGTGACAAACGGTGACCACAAACTGTTAGAGTCCCAACACCTTACTACCACTGCTACACCTTGCTATCAGCGGAGCCTTGTATGGCAGCTAAACAGTTCATTCAGCATCATTTACTGCCTTTAAAAAACATAGCTGATATGGCTGACTTGCTTACACAAATATGTTTTCTACTGACAATTGAGATATACAAACTATGGCATAAGAGGACGACAAGCCGATAAGAGGCAATCCATAATTTAGATTAAGAAATTAATGAGCGAGCGACAACGGACATAGTCAATATAACTATTTGTTCAGCATTTTTGAAATGGACAGCAACAGAATTTAGAACATGGGCCATTCTTACAGCGTACTCCCTGCACACCAAGTCAGAACCGTAGGATAAATAAAGAGGGCATATAAGCAGACAATGAAAGCTCTTACAATATTTGATGATTACATTTCTCTTAAACAAGTTATAGGCTACATTCACACCACCAAGTTAGAACAGTAGGCGAAATTAAGAGGTGAAAATATACCAAATGATTAGGGTGAGGCTCATGGGCAACTACCGGCTTACTACACAACATACACTTAGTATTACTTTCTTAGCTACAGTATACATATCTCCCTGGCATAATACATCATTTATGCAGCAGCATGCAATACATTTTTGGACTCACTTGCTCACTTAAACAGGAAGGTGGTGTGGCGGTCCTTTGTGGGCAAATTTTGTCATCAAAGTCTGGCATTCTCTGGATTTATGGTGGAAACTCAGGAAAAAAACACACAGCCACTCCACTGAATTGGAGGCTAGTGGCTAGTGGTTGCTTTGCAATGCTTGCAGTTAGCCACTGATTACTTCCAAACCACTCATTGTTGAATTAGCAATTTCCAACTTGTTTTGTAATGGGTATGTCCAATTGCCAATGAGCACCGCGATGTTCATCTATACATTCTCTTCATTATTTATCTTCATATGACAAGGATTAAAAAGGATTTACCAGTAGATTGTCGACTTGATTCATGATGATGACTGCTAGCTAAGATTTTAAAAGTAAGATGTTGACATGATCAGTCCAATCAATCAAAGCTACTGTACATATAACGTGATTTGACATCATTTTATCTGTGGCCAATGGTCTTGAGCCTTCTTGGAAGGGCACGTATTATATAACTCTATGGCAGGACCCAAAGGGCTGACATTTTTGATGTCTACTCTTACTAAGGACTTAGACTTGACCTGTCCTCATGAGTGACAGAACACTGAGCAAATCAGGCACAATGCTCCTATTTTCTGCTGGCTTGCCCCACAACCTACATTTTGGAGATGCCTTACTCAAGAAAACAAAAAAGAGACCATGTTTGTATACGGCTTTATTAATTAAAATATATATTTTTTTTACATAATTTGCAAACTGATAGGTGCCACATATGTATTTTTAATTTAAAACATTTAATACATTTTTTTATATATTTTGTGGCAAAAAATTGTGGGACTCTGCCCTGAATGACAGGTCACCACTGAGCACCATCCACCTCAACCACTGTAGTATCCCAGATTCTTTAACCCACTGTTATGCCCAGTTCTTAGTCTGTATCTTTCTCCCGCTCACTCTATCTCTTGTGTTTGCACTTTTCACAGGCCTTTATTCAACGAGTGAGGGAGCTCACCCCTGAGGAGGAGCAGTGGAAAAGGGTCACATTAAAAATTGTTGGAATTCAAAATGACCCACAGTGTCTTGTGACATTCACCAGTGTGGCGCTTTGAAGAATTAAATAAATTAATAAAGCTGAACAAAGGAAAAATACCTTGGTCGCCACACCCTATCCTCATCCAATACACAGTCAATAACACGTCAGTTGTCCGTGCTGGTTTGGTTTAAAGGGGTAGCCCCGCCTCTTTCAGGTGGACATGATTGTTCTTAATGAGCGTTGATGGAGGTGTGTGGCAACCAATGAGGGGAGGGCTCCCTTCCAGGTAGGAAGGGAGTAAGGAGGGGTTTTGTACAGCCGCCTTTCAAAAATGTGCATGCACATTTTAATATTCTGTGGTGAATGTGGGCTGCAGATGGTGGTGTGTCTTAGCGGATAGAGGAGGCAATGGCCGCCTGATAGTGGGGTGTAGGTGGTGGCATGGCTCAATTTGGCCACCCCATGGAATGCCACCCGTTCGGGGAGCATGACATACTGGTCATTGTAGGGCAGATGTGTCGAACTCATTCCACGGAGCGCCGAGTGTCTGCCTGTTTTCCCCACCCTTGTACTTGATTGGTGAATTAAGGTCATTAATTAGTAAGGAACTGCCCTCACTTGGTTGTCTAGGTATTAAATGGAAGGTAAAACATATTGGAATGAGTTTGACACCCCTATTTTAGGGGGAGTGCTCTGGGGTGGTGGCGCACTGACCACTGAAGGGGAAGCGTTCTGGGGGTTTGGTCCATTGGAGGGAGGGAGGGGTCTTGGCACTGGCCACTGGAGGGGAAACACTCTGGAAGGGTGGCACTTTGGATTTGTGACTAGGTGTCTGGTATCCATCCCAACTTGACTGGAGATGGGGGTAGCTGCCTGGCTGCTCAGGGTAGGCATAGGGAGCCTGGTAAGGCTGAGCTGGTTGCTGGACTTGGGCCTGGTAAGGCTGAACTCATTGCTGAGCTGGAGCCACTGGGCTTTTCTCTAGGTAAAGTTGGGCTGGTAGCTGAGCCGGGGCATGGTAGGGCTGAGCTGGTAGCAGAGGTGGGACCTGGTAGGGCTGGAGTAGAAGCTGAGCTGGGGTGTTGTAGGGTCGGCGACTGGCAGGGCTGACCTGGGGCCTGTTATGGCTGTAACAGGGGCTGGTAGGGCTGAGCTGAGGCCTGTTATGGCTGGGCCAGGGGCTGGTAGAGCTGAGCTGGAGCCTGGCATGACATGGCCAAGTCTAATGGGGATGAGGTGGTTGCTGAGCTGGGGCCTGGTAGGACTGGGCCAGGGCATGGCATGGCATGGCCGGGACGAGGCTGATGGGGATGAGCTGGTTGCTGAGCTAGGGCCTGAGCTGGAACCTGGTATGGCTGGGCCAGAGGCTGGCATGGCCGGACCAAGACTGATGGGGATGATTATTTCAGATGGACATGATTGTTCCTAACTAGCTTTGATGGAGGTGTGTGGCGACCAATGAGGGGATGGCTCCCCTCCAGGTAGGTTAGAAGTGGGAGTGGTTTTGTACAAGGACAATAACCTAAAACACATGGCCAAATCTACACTGGAGTTGCTTACCAAGAAGTCAGTGAATGTTCCTGAATGCACGATTTTGACTTAAATCTACGGCAAGACCTGAAAATGGTTGTTTAGCAATGATCAACAACCAATTTGACAGAGTTGAAAGAATTTTGAAAAGAATCATGGGCAAAGGTTGCATAATCCAGGTGTGGAAAGCTCTTAGAGGCTTACCCAGAAAGACTCACAGCTGTAATCACTGCCAAAGTTGCTTCCATAAAGTATTGACTCTGGGGTGTGAATACTTATGTAAATGAGATTTATTTGTCTGTATTTAATTTTTAATACAAATCTATTTCATAACAAAAATGCAGCTTGTAACATAACAAAATGTGGAGTAAATCGAGGAGTATGAATACTTTCTGAAGGCACTGTGTACACATAGCCACTGTTCTATTACCAATGGCAGTCTGAATAGGTGATAGATACTATGTTGAAGTTTGAAGAAGTCACCAACCTAATTCTGTTCTCCCCATCGACAAACCATTGGTGAGCTGGCAAGAGGTGAGGCTGGAGGTGAGGTCTTTGCCAGAGCCCCATAGCAGTATAGATCGAATCCCCAAGCTGACAAGGTACATATCTGTCATTCTGCCCCTGAACAGGCAGTTAACCCACTGTTCCTAGGACGTCATTGAAAATAAGAATTTGTTCTTAACTGACTTGCTTAGTTAAATAAAGGTAAAATAAAAAATAAAAAATTGATCAGCTCTTGGGTCCTCATCAAAGATACTGGTCGATGTCTCTCTCTCTCTCACTCACTCGCTCACTCACTCACTCACTCACTCACTCACTCACTCACTCACTCACTCACTCACTCACTCACTCACTCACTCACTCACTCACACACACCACTGATTACATTATCAATGGTGGTTATGATTAGACTGGTGGAACCAACTTGATCACTATGTTCACTGTTCTATTTCACTTCAGTTATCTATGTATCAAAGTAATGAAGTGGGTTTCCTTCTGTATTTGTAGAAATGATGTGCCTGCGAAAGCCGTTGCCGCTGACAGGTGAAGGTTGCTGGCCAGATACTTGCCAACATGTGGCTGACTGTTCCATTCATAGGACTGCTCACAGCGAGGGCATGTCTGCATGATGTAGATAAGGGCACCCTTACTGGTCGCGTTGGGCCAGTAACCCAAGCCGACAAGGTGAAAAATCTGTCGATGTGCCCATGATCATGACACTTGCCCCTAATTGCTCCTGTAATTCGCTCTAGATAACGTCTGCTAAATGACTAAAATGTAAATGTACAGTGCATTTTTCCACATTTTGTTAAGTTACAGCCTAATTCTAAAATTAATTAAATAAAAACAAATCCTCAATCTACACACAATACCCCATAATGACAAAGTGAAAACAGATCTAGAAATGTTAGCAAATGTATTAAAAGTAAAAAACAGAAATAACTTATTTATGGAAGTATTCAGACCCTTTGCTATGGTATCTCAGGTGCATCCTCATTCCATTGATCATGCTTGAGCTGTTTCTACAACTTGATTGGAGTCCACCTGTGGTAAATGCAACTGATTGGACATGATTTGAAAAGGCACACACCTGTCTTATAAGGTCCCACAGTTGAAAGTACATATCAGAGCAAAAACCAAGCCATGAGATCGAAGGAATTGTCCGTAGAGCTCCGAGACAAGATTGTACAGGATTGTACAAATCTGGGGAAGGGTACCAAAAAAATGTGTGCAGCATTGAAAGTCCCCAAGAACACAGTGGCCTCCATCATTCTTAAATGGAAGAAGTATGGAACCACCAAGGCTCTTCCTAGAGCTGGTCGCCAGCCCAAACTGAGCAATTGGGGGAGAAGGGCCTTGGTCAGGGAGGTGACCAAGAACCCAATGGTCATTCTGACAGAGCGCCAGAGATCCTCTGTGGAGATGGGAGAACCTTCAGAAGGACAACCATCTCTGCAGCACTCCACTGATCAGGCCCTTATGGTAGAGATGCCAGACGGAATCCACTCCTCAGTAAAAGGCACATGCTGTGGGGATGTTTTTCAGCAGCATGGATTGGGTGACTCGTCAACATCGAGGGAAAGATGAACAGAGCAAAGTACAGATTGATCCTTGATGAAAACCTGCTCCAGAGCATTCAGGACCTCAGACTGGGGCAAAGGTTCATCTTCCAACAGGACAGGACAATGACCCTAAGCACACAGCGAAGACAAAGCAGGAATAGCTTCGGGACAAGTCTCTGAATGTCCTTGAGTGGCCCAGCCAGAGCCCGGACTTGAACCCGATCAAACATCTCTGGAGAGAACTGAAAATAGCTGTGCAGCAACGGTCCCCATCCAACCTGACAGAGCTTGAGAGGATCTGCAGAGAAGAATGGAAGAAACTCCCCAAATACAGGTGTGTCAATCTTGTAGCATTATACCCAAGAATACTCGAGGCTGTAATCACTGCAAAAGGTGCTTCAACAAATTACTGAGTAAAGGGTCTGAATACTTATGTAAATGTGGTATTACTTTTTTAAATTTTGCATTTTAATCTAAAGAAATTACAAATCTTTTTGCTAATGCACTTCACAACCAAAAGTACTTTACTAGTTGTATCTGCTTGGATGGGGAATTAGCCTACTAGTATATCAAGCTGGGTATTTTTTTATACAACGTTTCACATACAGTAACACACATTACCTGTCTTTGTTGATGAAGCATACATAAATTAACGCTGGTCTGACCAATCGGAATCCACACTTCAAGATTGTTTTGATCACGCAGACTGGGAAATGTTCCGGAAAGCCTCAGAGAATAATATTAATTTATACGCTGATTCGTTGAGTGAGTTTACAAGGAAGTGCATTGGAGATGTTGTACCCACTGTGACTACTAAAACCTACCCTAACCAGAAGGTGGCGGCATTAGGTGGCGGCATTCTCTCTAAACTGAAAGCGTGAACCACCACATTAAACCATGGAAAGATGACTGGAAATATGGCCGAATACAAACAGTGCAGTTATTCCCTCCTCAAGACAATCAAACAAGCAAAATGTCGGTATAGGGACAATGTGGAGTCGCAATTCAACGGCTCAGATATGAGACATGTGTGTCAGGGTCTACAAGCAATCACGGACTACAAAAAGAAAACCAGCCACGTCATGGACACCGACTTCTTGATTCCAGACAAACTAAACACCTTCTTTGCCCACTTTGAAGATAGTACAGTGCCCCCGACGCGGCCCGCTACCAAAGACTGTAGGCCCTCCCTCTCCTTCTCCGTGGCCGACGTGAGTAAGACATTTAAACATGTTAACCCTTGCAAGATTGCCGGCCCAGGCGGCATCCCTAGCCGCGTCCTCAGAGCATGCGCAGACCAGCTGGCTGGTGTGTTTACGGACCTATTCAATCCCTCCCTATCCCAGTCTGCTGTCCCCACATGCTTCAAGATGGCCACCATTGTTCCTGTACCCAAGATGGCAAAGGTAACTGAACTAAATGACTATCACCCTGTAGCACTCACTTCTGTCATCATGAAGTCGCAGGAGTCTTCTCTTTCACTGTTGAAATTGAGACTGGTGTTTTGCGGGTACTATTTAATGAAGCTGCCGATTGAGAACTTGAGGCATCTGTTTCTCAAACTAGACACTCTAATGTACTTGTCCTCCTGCTCAGTTGCACCGGGGCCTCTCACTCCTCTTTTTATTCTGTTTAGAGCCAGTTTGCACTGTTCTGTGAGGGGAATAGTTCACAGCGTTGTACGAGATTTTCAGTTTCTTAGCAATTTCTCGCATGGAATAGCCTTCATTTCTCAGAACAAGAACGAGTTTCAGAAGAAAGTTATTTGTTTCTGGCCATTTTGAGCCTGTAATCGAACCCACAAATGTGATACTCAACTAGTCTAAAGAAAGCCAGTATTATTTCTTCTTTAATCACCACAACAGTTTTCAGCTGTGCTAACAGAATTGCAAAATGGTTTTCTAATGATCAGTTAGCCTTTATAAATTAAAATCTTGGATTAGCTAAAATGCCATTGGAACACAGGAGTGATGGTTGCTGATAATGGCCCTTTGTACGCCTAAGCAGATATTCCATAAAACGTCTGCTGTTTCCAGTTACAATAGTAACTTACAACATTAACAATGTCTACACTGTATTTCTGATCAATTTGATGTTATTTTAATGGACACATTATTTTTGCTTTTCTTTCAAAAACAAGGACATTTCTAATTGACCCCAAACGTTTGAACGGGATCACCCTAGACACTCAGAGGCCAGCTCCTCCCAAGATTTTTTAGATCAGGAAGAGGAGTCACGCAGGTACCACAACAAGAGGGGGAGAGGACGCGGAAGAGGCCAACACGGACGGGGAGGAAGAAATCAAGACTATCCATCCACACGGAGCAGGACCAGAACAAGGCTGTGATCAACATTTCTTGAGAACCCTTTTTAGATGATTGCGTAAGGGTATTGTCTAAAGGACTGTCCTTTGCCCCCATATACTCAACTAATGAATTTAATAAAAAGATTGACCTATTTCGTTTCTCCAGGAATCTACATCTGAAGGCCTGGTACAAGCAAAACATCTCTCCAACTACAGATGCCAGTGTCTCAGGTCAGACAGTTTCTGTTCCCTCAAACACCTTTTAAGCCCAAGTCCACCTTTTGTTTCATCGTCCAGAATGCCACACTAAATACATTTGCCAAGAAGGTGAATTTTGATGTGGAGAATCTGTTTAAGGGTAAAATTGACTCCAACCAAACACGACGTAACCTTTCTAAGACAGAGCGGGATGCAGTTGAATCATTGTCCTAAAATTAACGGTTTAGACAAAGGTGGCGCTACAGTAATGTGGAGTAAAGACAAATATGTGACAGAAGCCTACCGTCAATTAGACAATGATGAATTCTACCAATCTCTTACCTTCAACCCTACAGAGGACCTAAAAACTGAATTGAAAGGAATCCTCACAGTCCTCACAGAGTTCAAATTTATTTTCAATGGCAGTCCGCATATGGCTTCTTCCAAAAGTCCACAAAAATCTTGAAAATCCCCCAGGCAGGCCAGTCATTAGTGGCAATGAAAGTAGATTGATTACTTTATTAAGCCTTTTCTGACGTCACTCCCAGCTTATCTTCAAGATACCACAGATGTGTTGAACAACATTAAGGAATTGAATAATACAGGTACAGCTTCCTTTTTAGTCACCATGGATGTGGAGTCTCTATACACCACCATTGAACATGAACAAGGTTTGGCAGCTATGCACCATTTCTTGAGTACCCGACCTGAAACTGAGATGCCTCCTACAGAATTCACTGTCTCACTGACTGAATGGACTCTTAATCATAACATCTTTATCTTTCAGGACTGTATTTTTAATCAGGTCAAAGGGTGTGCCATGGGAGCTACAGCCCTTCCTATGCTGTTTTGTACTTGGGTAAATGGGAAAATGACTTCATTTTGGATCCTTCTAATAACCATTTCTTTGATCGGATTATATGGTGGGGACGCTATATTGATGATGTTTGCCTGTTTTGGTCCGGCTCAGAAGATTAACTTATTTCCTTCTACCAATACCTTAACAGCATTAACCCTAACATCAAACTAACACTATGGAGTAAGGATAACATAGCTTTTTTTGGACCTCGACATTAGTAAAAATGACAATGGTTGTTTGCACACATCAATCTTTAGGAAGCCTACAGATGGGAATACCATTATGAGGGCAGAGAGCTTTCACCCCAAAAGGCTAAAAGAGAATATTCCACATGGCCAATTCCAAAGAGTCCGCAGAATTTGCAATCAGGAAACAGACTACAGTGTCAAATCTGCTGAATTGGAGAATCGCTTCTTGAATCGAGGCTACAGCATTCAGGTCCTGAAAGATGCAGGTATAAGGGCTGGATTACTTGACAGAGATAACTTGTTGCGTAGGGGAGTGCCTCGTGATAGATCAGAGAGCGTGTATTTTGTTACAAAATATAGCACTGAAGCAGAGAACATTAAAATAATCATCCAAAGTGATACACTACTACGCCAAGTATTTCCTGAGCCATCAGTCATAAGCTTAAAGAGATGTCCTACCCTAAATGACAAATTAGTCCACAGTTATCTTCCGGGTGACTCTCAAGAAACTTGGCTTGACCACAAACCCAAGGGCTCTTTTAAATGTAACCAATGCAGAAATATTGCACAGAAAAAGTATTTTGTTGACACAGCTTCCAAAATGGAGTATTATGTCAAGCATTTCATTAACTGCAAAACCACTCATGTCATCTATAGATTGGAATGTCCACAGTGCAAGGTGTTCTACATTGGACGGACAAAGAGACGCCTTCAAGACCGCTTAGCGGAACACAAGTACGCCATATGGGTAGGCAATGAAGACTACCCCATGGCAAGGCACTATACAAGTCCTTACACCATGGCAACCCTGCCTCCCTACAAGCTATGGGTTTTGATCATATTCCGGCCTCTATTAGAAAAGGGGACCGTCTTAAACAGTTAAACCAAAGGGAAAGTTTTGGGATTTACAAACTACAGGCCACTAAATACCCTGGTTGAAATGAAGATATGGATTTCTCACACTTCCTGTAGGGTTGTGATAGGTCCATTTGCTGTCATCTAGTGGACATTTTGCTCAATTGCCCTCAGCTATGTTTAGACTGTTGTTGTTCATGTTTTGCTGTGTTCTAGTGTACTATGGAATATATTGCTTTCTTATCCTTGACACTTCTCCCTTTCATATTTAAGGTTAGAACTACTTCTAGAACTACTACTTCTGATACTTCTAGCTTGGAGTTGTATTTTTATGATAACATAGCTACAGTATTTCACTTTTTAATGTGTATATTATTGCTTACTAGGTGTGTCCAATCAATTTTGTAACCACTCGCTCTTCAAATTAGGGCTAATTGGAAAAGCTGTTTGAAAGAGGACATTGTATTATTTCTTTGTACTGCCTGACGAAGGCCATGCAGCCGAAACTCGTCGGATTTTTAAAACCTTTTTTCTATTGAACATGCCATACAAATAAAGGCATTATAATTAATTATATGAAGAGTGCCTTGGTCCTCCTTTATTTTTGATGACCAATTCACCCCTTTTATACCATTGAGCACCTTCTGTCTACCAACATTTACTGTTGTGTACCTTAGTAGTGCTTCCCTTCCTCCTCTTTCTGGTAGTGTACATAGCTTGAGAAATAACGTAATCTAATTTGCAAGGTAATTCTATGCTTTACAGATGTAGATTGACTTGTTCCAGATTGAGTTCAGGCCGGTGAAGTCGTTACACAATCTAACCAACTGTGACATGTTTTGCTATAGCCTTGGGTTGGCTTGGGTTTGTTGCTGCTAGTTCGTACAATGTTGTAGTCAGACATGAGTTAACTTGTACCACCATATCTGCATCCAATATTTATTTGTTCCCTAGAGGCTAATGTGACTGTTTCATCTACAGTAAATTACACCCCAGCTAGCAATGAGGACTCAGCCCAATCTCAGCCCGGAACTGATTTAATCGACCAGAATCCAGGTGCCAGGCTCGATTCAATGTCATATTGAATGACTGCCCAGAATCGGCCCATCACTTCTGCCAGAAGTAAGCCGACACTGCCGGTGTCTTCCCAGAATCCCCCCAGATGTGGCCCGATGCAAATTAATATTACCTAGCCATCCCCCTGATAGTTTTCAATTCAGTTGCATTATACTATATCAAACTACAAACAGCTGTAAATAACAACTTTAAACAATTAATAAGTAGACATTTACTAATTGCTCAGAATCATATTTTATTTTTTGAGAAAACAGAAAAGATATTATTACAATTCATACAACAAAATACAAGGTAGAGAGTAGGGAGCAGAGGCCTGTGCCACACAAACAGCAGTGTCCCCTTGTAAAAAATACACACACAATAAAACAAATATCAACTACGGTCTCAGATCAAAGCAATTCATATAACAAATCACAGGGTAAGGAGTAGGGAGCAGAGTCCCATCCACAACAGCACACATATTCACTCAGAGAGGAGTCGCAGTACTAGGCCTGGGAGATGAGTGTTGGCCACAGCTCTGAGATCGACGGGACTAAAAGAGAGCGAAGTGAATATTTTGGACTTTAGCTAGAAGCAACTGTCTTAACTACACACTGCTAGTTTTAACATTTCAATAACTCACTCAGTGAGTAGTCGCAGGTCTGGGCAATGAGACTGGAGAGGAATGATATTCTGACTGCAATGACATTCTCACTCTCATACTGTAAGTAGACTGTAGCAGTAATAACCTGTTGATGAGGAGCTCACAGAACTTGTAGTAGCCCTTGTCTGCAGCGGTGGTGAGCACGTGTCTCTTGAGGCACTTGCCCCACCCCAGCCTCCGTGAGAGGAGTCAGACCAGTCTGAGCGAGAACCACTGCATCTGCCTATGTTGCCCTTCCGCATCTCCAAGGTGGCCGAGCTACAGCTGTGTTTGTTAGACCATGAGACATCCCAAAAATCGTTCTTCTCACGGGACTTGTCTGACGGTAACACATACAAAATAATAG
The DNA here is from genome assembly GCF_018296145.1 of Oncorhynchus tshawytscha. NCBI lineage: Eukaryota > Metazoa > Chordata > Actinopteri > Salmoniformes > Salmonidae > Oncorhynchus > Oncorhynchus tshawytscha. The sequence continues at coordinate 10,078,614 of NC_056452.1, read as the reverse complement.
AAGTATGGAGGTATTTTTTTGTTCCAACAGAAATAAGGGATAAAAAAATATATCTTGCCTGAGCTTTCTTATATCTCCAAGATGCAGGACAGAAACTTCAAAACCTTATTCCTTATTTTTTGCCTGTCTGTTATGCCATTTATGAATGTATTATTCAGCACATTTCAATGGGCTATATTAGCAAAGGCCAAATTCAATATTTTATCAAATAATTTGTAAATATATCAAATAAATACATAAAGGCTCCTAAAATTCAAAGTCAAATAGCTAAATTATCCATGGTATGACCATCTTAAAACAATTCAGTATGTTGGCTTAGTAGAACCCCTTACTCCTCCAACGGCTTAGACCTTTAAAGTCATCATTGGCCTCATGGCGAAATCCCTGAGTTGTTTTCTTCCTCTCCGGCAACTGAGTTAGGAAGGACGCCTGTATAATTGTAGTGACTGGGTGCATCGATACACCATCCAAAGTGTAATTAAGAACTTCACTGTGCTCAAATGGATATTCACTGTCTGCTTTTTAAAAATGTTTACCCATGTAGGCATTGGAAAACCTCCCTAGTCTTTGTGATTGAATCTGTGTTTGAAATTCACTGCTCGACTTAGGGACCTTAAAGATAATTGTATGTGTGGGGTACAGTGATGAAGTAGTCATTACAAAATCATGTTAAACAGAATTATTTCACACAGAGTGAGTCCATGCAACTTATTAAGCACATTTTTACTCCTGGAGATATTTAGTCTTGCCGTAACAAAGGGATTGAATAAAAGGGATTGAAATAATTGTATTGAGTACACACATCCAGATAATTTTTTTTACGGATGGTTGAAATTCTCCGAATATTCCTTTGTATGACTGTGGACACTCAGGTCGAGGTTATCAGGACATTAGCTTATTACGTAAGGTACGTAAAGGTACAACCAACAAAACAAAGGCATGCTTCAACCAAGGATACAAAGCCTTTCAGACGTATACATTACTTTGCTCGTAATGCTTGCCCCTCAATAATGATATTATATTATGATATTATAAAATTGGTGGTTCGAGCCCCGAATGCTGATTGGCTTACAGCCGTGGTACATCAGACCATATACCATGAGTATGACAAAACATTTATTTTTACTGTTCTAATTGCGTTGGTGACCAGTTTATATTAGCAAAAATGCACCTCGGGGGTTTGTGGTTGATGGTCAATGTACCACGGCTAAGGGCTGTATCCAGCCACTCCGTGATGTGTTGTGCTTAAGGACAGCCTTTAGCCATGGTATATTGGCCATATTGGGGTGGCAGGGTAGCCTAGTGGTTAGAGCGTTGGTCTATTAACCAGAAGGTTGTAAGTTCAAATCCCTGAGCTGACAAGGTACAAATCTGTCATTCTGCCCCTGAACAGGCAGTTAACCCACTGTTCCTAGGCTGTCATTGAAAATAAGAATTTGTTCTTAACTGACTTGCCTAGTTAAATAAAGGTCAAATAAATATACCACACCCCCTTGGGCCTTATTGCTTAAATACAACAACCAACAGCCTGAGAGCACTGGACTTAAAACAATGATACAGATGTAACCACATTTTCTTTTAAATTGCTCTTACCATCACTAATTTTTTTTAAAGTACAGTAGTTTGGTTTACATTTTTAACTGGCTGGCTGACTCTAATATATTCTCTTACAGGACTCGTCATCACCCAAGAAGGTAAGGTAATGTATTCCCGTAAGGCAGAACTGAGAGTTTTCCGCTAGATGGGCCAACTGCAAAGTCAAAATTGTCTATATTCATGAATACAATTTTTGTGGGGATTTTTTTTGGTAGTTAGTCTAGCCAGCTTTCTAAACTTGTAGGAATCATGGCTGAATACTGACCGGGCACATGCCCAGGGGCCCTGACATCCAGGAGGCTCCCATTGATTTTGTTAGTCATTCTTACTCAGATATCATAATAACATGGCATAAATCAATAAAAATGTATAGAATTGTAGAAAACGTGCTTTTAAAACCTGCAACATTTCGCTACACCCAATGGAAAAATGTGTAGAATTGCATGAAATGTACTTTAAAACAAACAAAAAATGTCTCCAACATTAACAGGGGGACAACTAAAATGTTTTGCCGCAAGGTGGGGGGCCCCCCATCAAAATCTCTCTTAAGGCCCCCAAAAGGCTATAGGCGGCCGTGAGTGGTGACACCCACACATGCACACTCAAGCATGAAGAGAAACTGCGACGTGAACACACATGTGAAGATGGCAGGTGTCAAATCATGGGTAAACTGGAGAATGTGTGTGTATGCCAGACATGAGCGCTCACTCTTCCCCCATGTCATCAAAGTGGGTAATTGGGTAATATTTGGTTGAGGCGCCGATCAAAGAAATTACAACCTATTTTCACCCACTCAAAAGACAGCCAAAAGTTAGTTGCATTTCCAGTGTGTTTTCACTATGCTTTCAACCATCTAAAAGCACCAAATTCCAATGGTAAAACAAGATTTTTGGTTTAGTTTTCACCCAAATTGTCACACTCTGATCTGTTTTACCTGTCTTTGTGATTGTCTTCACCCACCCCCAGGTGTCAACTGTTTTTCTCATTGGTCCCTGGGTAATTATTCCTGTGTTCCCTGCTTGTCTGTTGCCAGTTCGTCTTGTTTTGCCAAGTCAACCACCGTGCTCATGTTTTTTCCTTTTCTCTGTTTTTGCCTGCCTTGACTCTGAACCCGCCTGCCTGACCTTACTGCCTACCCTGACCTCGAGCCTGCCTGCCATTCTATACCTCCTGGACTCTGACCTTGTTATGGTCTTTTGCCTGTCCACGAGCATTCTCTTACCTGCATCTTGGATTATAATAAATATCAGAGACTCAAACCGTCTGCATCTGGGTCTCGCCCTGTGCCCTGAGACAAATATCTATCACTGTGCATTCAACCACTGAAAAGCACAGCAAAGTTTGTGAATACAATGTCGAATTATGTTTATTTATACAACAAATTACTGCGTTATTACTGTGCTTCATCTAATAGCAGGACCAAATTACCTGGATCGCAATTGAGACAATGATGCACCCATTGTTATTGTCATACCTGTTTTATTTTTGTTATTATTTTTCTCTTTTGTGTATCTACCATTATACCAATATACCTATATAATACCTATCAACAATAAAAAAAATTATAAAGTATTTTTCTATTTTGTTAATCAATGCAATGCTGTCACTGTTGCCTTGGTGTTTTCTCCAGGCACTGTGTGGACCAGCTTCTCCCGGTCTGGTCCTGGGCGGGTACGTATCTTTATTCTTGCCCTGATGCTGGCGCACTCGACTCAACTTACCAACTCATTATCAAGCCCTTGATTGACCAACTCTGGGTCCCTGGGTCCAGGATTGGGGGGTGCTATCATATGCTAAATAGAGAGCTGCTAACAGAGAACAGCATTGCATCCGAAAATGTGTAGACTGATTTGGATTAAACCCTCTTGGGGATAGGGTGCAGAATTTTAACTTTTGGATAAATAGCGTGCCCAATTTCAACTTCCTGCTACTCATGCCAAGAATATAAGATATGCATATTATTCATAGATTTTGATAGAAAACACTCTGAAGTTTCTAAAACTGTTTGAATCATGTCTGTGAGTATAACAGAATTTATGTAGCAGGCAAAACCCAGAGGACTAACTGTTACGATTTTTTTTTCTTTTGCCTCTCTCTGTTCCCTGACTTGTTATTGCCAAGGGATATTTCTTAGGAACCTGTTTTCAGTTCCTACCGTTTCCACCAGTCATTGGAATTTGGTTGAGGTTATTCCTTTGTGCAATGAAGAAGTAGGCCAACTAGGAACTGGGTACACTTTTGTGAGTTGCGCAAGACGTGAAAAGTGGAGCTGGTTTGTTTTCATTCCTGTATTGAACACAGATTGCACCGTCTATAATTTGATCGATTATTAACGTTTAAAAATACCTAAAGTTGTATTACAAAAGTAGTTTGAAATATTTTGGCAAAGTTTATAGGCAACTTTTGAAATATTTTGTAGTGACTTTGAGTTTTTTGTAAGCTGTTTTTTTTCTGGATCAAACGCGCTTTATAAATGAACATTTTGTATACAGTGGAGCAAAAAAGTTTTTAGTCAGCCACCAATTGTGCAAGTTCTCCCACTTAAAAAGATGAGAAAGGCCTGTAATTTTCATCATAGGTACACTTCAACCATGACAGACAAAATGAGAAAACAAATCCTGAAAATCACATTGTAGGATTTTTAATTAATTTATTTGCAAATTATGGTGGAAATAAGTATTTGGTCAATAACTAAAGTTTCTCAATACTTTCTTATATACCCTTTGTTGGCAATGACAGAGGTCAAACGTTTTCTGTAAGTCTTCACATGGTTTTCACACACTGTTGCTGGTATTTTGGCCCATTCCTCCATGCAGATCTCCTCTAGAGCAGTGATGTTTTGGGGCTGTTGCTGGGCAACACGGACTTTCAACTCCCTCCAAAGATTTTCTATGGGGTTGAGATCTGGAGACTGGATAGGCCACTCCAGGACCTTGAAATGCTTCTTACAAAGCCACTCCTTCGTTGCTCGGGCGGTGTGTTTGGGATCATTGTCATGCTGAAAGACCCAGCCACATTTCATCTTCAATGCCCTTGCTGATGGAAGGAGGTTTTCACTCAAAATCTCACGATACATGGCCCCATTCATTCTTTCCTTTATACAGATCAGTCGTCCTGGTCCCTTTGCAGAAAAACAGCCCCAAAGCATGACGTTTCCACCCCCATGCTTCACAGTAGGTATGGTGTTCTTTGGATGCAACTCAGCATTCTTTGTCCTCCAAACACGACAAATTTAGTTTTTACCAAAAAGTTCTATTTTGGTTTCATTTGACCATATGACATTCTTCCAATCTTCTTCTGGATCATCAAAATGCTCTCTAGCAAACTTCAGACGGGCCTGGACATGTACTGGCTTAAGCAGGGGGACAAGTCTGGCACTGCAGGATTTGAGTCCCTGGCGGCATAGTGTGTTACTGATGGTAGGCTTTGTTACTTTGGTCCCTGCTCTCTGCAGGTCATTCACTAGGTCCCCCCGTGTGGTTCTGGGATTTTTGCTCACCGTTCTTGTGATCATTTTGACCCCACGGATCTTGTGTGGAGCCCCAGATTGAGGGAGATTATCAGTGGTCTTGTATGTCTTCCATTTCCTAATAATTGCTCCCACAGTTGATTTCTTCAAACCAAGCTGCTTACCTATTGCAGATTCAGTCTTCCCAGCCTGGTGCAGGTCTACAATTTCGTTTCTGGTGTCCTTTGACAGCTCTTAGGTCTTGGCCATAGTGGAGTTTGGAGTGTGACTGTTTGAGGTTGTGGACAGGTGTCTTTTATACTGATAACAAGTTCAAACAGGTGCCATTAATACAGGTAACGAGTGGAGGACAGAGGAGCCTCTTAAAGAAAAAGTTACAGGTCTGTGAGAGCCAGAAATCTTGCTTGTTTGTAGGTGACCAAATATTTATTTTCCACCATCATTTGCAAATAAATTCATTAAAAAATCCTACAATGTGATTTTCTGGATTTTTTTGGTGGCTGATCAAATACCTTTTTGCCCCACTGTATATATGGACGGAATTAATCGAACAAAAGGACCAATTGTGATGTTTATGGGACATATTGGAGTGCCAACAAAAGAAGCTCGTCAAAGGTAATGCATGTTTTATATTTTATTTCAGTGTTTTGTGTAGCGCCTGCAGGGTTGAAATTTGCTAACTCCTTTGTTTACTGCTGGTGCAGATGGTGCAGGCTATCAGATAATAGCTTTTATGCTTTCGCCGAAAAGCATTTTAAAAATCTGACATGTTGGCTGGATTCACAACGAGTGTAGCTTTAATTGAGTATTTTACTTGTGATTTAATGAAAGTTTTAATTTTATAGTATTTTATTTGAATCTGGCGCTCTGCATTTTCCCTGGCAATTGCCAGTTGAGACAGTTGCGTCCCGCCTATCCCTAACGAGTTTTTTAAGTTGCTTGCATAAATATTTTTTTATAGCGTTTATTATTTTTAAACTATTAAACTTTCATTAAACTTCAGCCACTTTAACAGGACGTTTTCCTTATTTTACACCTCCCATTGTTTAAAAACTGTTGTTTTTGTTTAAAAACTCCAGTGAAATCATGACTTCAAACATTTTATGCACTGTAAACTTTTGACAGACCCAAATCAGCTACTTTGACCACTTTCCCAAAAAGTTTGACAAAAAGTTAGTGTATGAAATCTTCCTCTACCTCTCTGCTTTTTAAATCGGAAATTGAAACAAAATTATATACTTCCAATCAAACATTAGTTGTTTAAGTAACCGCATCAACTGCAATTTCAGTAAAAAATTGTATTATGAAATCTTTGTCTACTTCTCTATTTAAATCTGATATCAGAATAGAAATATCTATTAACAATCAAGAGATACCGTTGTTTTAGTAAGCGCATCACTTTTCAACTCTAAACTCTTTTTTGATTCATTCATTCAACCTTTCCTCACCCCTCCATTCACCTCTCCTACTCCCCCCAGGGGGACTAGAGCGTCTTAATCCATTACTAGGGGAAATGAAAAATTATCCCTGGGTATCCCACCAAATGCTGTCCTGATCTTTATATCAGCACTCCTGCCTGGAAAACAAAATACTTACCAATGACAAATCAGTCTGATAAAGTCTTAATTAAGGAAGGGACAAACTTGCTATCATTTCATTGTGTCTAGGAATTTATATCCATCCATCTCCACAATTACGTTTGTTGGAAAATGTAAAAATTGGTGACCATTATTAAAGAAAGCTTTGTAATTTAGGTCTAATGTCACGACTTCCACCGAAGTCGGGTCCTCTCCTTGTTCGGGCGCCGGTCGGCGTCAATCCACTTTTAATTTTTCCATTTGTTTTGTCTTGTGTTTCCACACACCTGGTTTCAATTCCCTCATTTACTTGTTGTGTATTTAACCCTCTGTTACCCCCATGTGGGATTGTTTATTGTAGTGCTTGTGCACGTTCCCCGTGAGCGCACAACGGGTTATTTTTGTGCCCATTTATCTTGTTGTTCAAGATGCCGTTGGTTTTGCTTAATAAATCTACGGTTATTACCCAGTTCTGCTCTCCTGCGCCTGACTTCTCTGCCGCCAATTACGCACCACATCTAATTGCTGCATGAAATGTTTTATAGCTGTCAATTGGAAAGCATCATACTCACCCCAGTCATGACGTGACTACCATTAAATGTGATGACTGTTTACATGATTAATTTAATCACGTAATAATTAATGTAACAATTAACTCATTAGGAATCTTGGGGCACCACGGGAAAAGTTATTTAACGAGTTACTATCTCCTGACTTAAACTCCAAAGATATAAATATCTCTTACATCAATAACAGTCAATTATGAATTATTATTAAATCATATCAGTCTTATTTTCTGAACGTCGTTGACTTCATAAATCTGCACGAACCCTAGTCTAAATGATGATTCAGCGATACACAAATGATCTTAATTATTTATTTACTAACTAACTAAATATTCACACAGAAATACATAAACACACACAATATAGGTTGAATTGATTACTAAAATAATGTAATGAAAAGTCCCTAGTGGACTAACCCGATATGACGGCTTGTTACACAATGAAAGGGGTGGGGAAAGAAAGAGCGGGAGAAGGAGAGACAAAGGAATTTAACTATCGTACATACAATTGTATAATATGCTCACCATAAACATTTGGATATTTAGCACCCTAACAACCGCTCATTCGGATTTAGAAATGCAACGTATATTTACGCTTAGATGTCTTTGTCTTAGATGTCTTTGTCTCTCTGTTGAAACCACTCGATCCGTCCGTGACAAATATTTTGACAGAAAGTCTCTGGATGTGTAAGTCTCTGGTTGTCCACCAGAGGTTACCATGTCCTCAGTTGTAGTAGGCTTCTTTGTCTCTGAGTGTTCGTTAGACTGGATTCATCAGAGGTACACTCACGGGGGTCTTTGGTTGAGTTTACTAGACTAAAGTACTTAAACAGCTGCAGACTGAATGTTCTGATGTAGTCTTTTTCTTCTTCACTTGAAATTTTGGGTCTTACCATTTTCTGGTCTGGTAATTTTAAACCATTTCAACGTGCAGCCACTGCTCCACAATAACTGGTCTGGTAGAGTCTAACCATTCGTGATGTCCAGCTCAACACCATCCGCCTGCTTGGTCTAATGTAAAAAGAGTATTCCATCCTGTTGGCATAATGTCTATGCTCACGTGGGTGTGGTTACTGAATAGGGTAAATCTTTGTGAAAACTATTATCTCATTTAAAAGGCTAAAACGTTGCTATATTTTTACAAATAATTTCATATTTAATCATGTATGTTTTACAACATTTAGATGTAAATCTGATAACTGGGACATATACATTTGTAGAGTTACTGTTATCTTGTTATTCCATCCTTAATGACATCAGAAAACGTCAACTGATTTGACATGATTATTGTTTCGAGCCCCACCAACCATCTCCCACATTATTTATGTTAGAAATATTGTTTCGATGTGCAATCTTTTAATGTTAAAGTACTGCAAAGTCTCTCTCTATTGTAACACTCAGACATTCCATTCTCAATACTGCAAGGCAAGAGAGAGAACTTTACGACCAGTCATTAAGTCATACAACCGGCCCAAATAGGGGGGGGTCTCTTTGATCCTCACCCCAGGGGGAAAGTCATAACACCGCCAATAATTAACTCTAGGGCTGAAATATGTAGTTACATTACATTAGATTCTGTATAAAATGTATAAAAAATATCATGATCATCTTGTGGACTGTGACATTTCCCAACGGACGTAATTGTGTTTGAATTTGATATGTACAGTGCCTTCAGAAAGTATTCATACCCCTTGAGGTTGTGTTACAGACTGAATTCAAAATTGATTAAATAGATGTTTTTCTTAGCCGTCTACATACAGTTGAAGTCGGAAGTTTACACACACTAAGTTTACTGTGCCTTTAAACAGCTTGGAAAATTCCAGAAAATGATGTCATGGCTTTAGAAGCTTCTGATAGGCTAATTGACATAATTTGAGTCAATTGGAGGTGTACCTGTGGATGTACTTCAAGGCCTACCTTCAAACTCAGTGCCTCTTATTTTCATGTGAAAATATAAAAAAAATCAGCCTAGAACTCAGAAAATAAATTGTAAATTGTAGATTTCCACAAGTCTGGTTCATCATTGGGAACGTACCACGTTCATCTGTACAAACAATAGTACACAGGTATAATCACCATGGGACCATGCAGCTGTTATACCGCTCAAGAAGGAGACGCATTCTGTCTCCTAGAGATTAACGTACTTTGGTGCGAAAAGTGCAATCTATCCCAGAACAACAGCAGAGGACCTTGCGAAGATGCTGGAGGAAACAGGTACAAAAGTATCAATATTCACAGTAAAACGAGTCCTATATCGACATAACCTGAAAGACCGTTCTGCAAGCAAGAAACCACTGCCCCAAAACCGTCATAAAAAAGCCAGACTACGGTTTGCAACTGCACATGGAGACAAATATTGTACTTTTCGGGGAGAAACAAGCAAGACGCACAGGACATTCTCCAAACACCCGACAGGGTCAACATCCCTGTTATTTGCAAGAGGAGGAAATGCAGGTACAGAGGACACAGAGCGGGATGCCTCGTGAGGACCCGCAGAAGGCAAGAGGGAAAGGTGCCATTACCATCAATATTACTCACCAACGTGCAATAATTGGACATTAAACTAGATGAGGTACGATCATGAATATCCTACCAATGGTACATCAAAAACTGTAATAACTTATGTTTCACAGAGTCGTGGCTGAATGACGACATAGATATTCAGCTAGCGGGATATACGCTGCACCGGCAAGATAGAACAGCACACTCCGGTAAGACTGCATATTTGTAAACAAACGGACGAAATGTAAGGAAGTCTCGAGATTATGCTCGCCTGAAGTAGAGTATATTGGGATAAATTGCAGGCCACACTACTTGCCTAGAGAGTTTTCGTGGCTGTTTATTTACCATCACAGACAGATGCTGACACCATGACCGCACTCAGTCAGCTGTATAAGGAAATAAGCAAACAAGAAACCACTCACCCGGAGACATTAATGCAGGGAAACTTAAATAAATTCTAATAAATTTCTATCAACATGTTAAATGAGCTACCAGAGTGGAACAAATTCTAGATCACCTGTACTCCACAAACAGAGATGCATACAAAGCTCTCCCTCGCCCTCCATTTGGTAAATCCGACCACAACTCTATCCTCCTGATTCCTGCTTACAAGCAAAAATTAAAGCAGGAAGCACCAGTGACTCTGTCTATAAAAAAAGTGGTCAGATGAAGCAGATGCTAAATTACAGGACTGTTTTGCTTTCACAGACTGGAACATTTTCCGGGATTCTTCCGATGGCATTGAGGAGTACACCACATCAGTCGCTGGCTTTATCGATAAGTGCATCGAGGACGTCATCCCCACAGTGACTGTACGTACATACCCCAACCAGAAGCCATGGAATACAGGCAACATTCGAACTGAGCTAAAGGGTAGAGCTGCCGCTTTCAAGGTGCGGACTCTAACCCGGAAGATTACAAGAAATCCTGCTATGCCCTGCGATGAACCACCAAACAGGCAAAGCGTCAATACAGGGCTAAGATTGACTCCTACTACACCGGCTCCGACGCTTCTCCTATGTGGCAGGGCTTGCAAACTATTACAGACTACAAAGGGAAGCACAACCGCAAGCTGCCCAGAGACACGAGCCTTCCAGACAAGGTAAATCAATTCTATGCTGGCTTCGAGGCAAGCAACACTGAGTCATGCATGAGAGCATCAGATGTTCCAGACGGCTGTGTGATCACGCTCTCCGTAGCCAACGTGAGTAAGACCTTTAAACAGGTCAAAATACACAAGGCTGCGGGACCAGACTGATTACCAGGACGAGTGATCCGGGCATGTGCTGACCAACTGGCAGGTGTCTTCACTGACATTTTCAACATGTCCCTGTTTGAGTCTGTAATACCAACATGTTTCAAGCAGACCACCATAGTCCCTGTGCCCAAGAACACAAAGGCAACCTGCCTAAATGACTACAGACCCGTAGCACTCACGTCTGTAGCTATGAAGTGCTTTGAAAGGTTGGTAATGGCTCACGTCAACACCATTATCCTAGAAATCCAAGACCCACTCCAATTTGCATACCGCCCAAACATATCCACAGAGGATGCAATGTCTATTGCACTCCACACCGCCCTTTCCCACCTGGACAAAAGGAACACTTACGTGAGAATGGTATTCATTGACTACAGCTCAGTGTTCTACACCATAGTGCCCTCGAAGCTCATCACTAAGCTAAGGATCCTGGGACAAAACACCTCCCTCTGCAAATGAATCCTGGACTTCCTGATGTGCCGCCCCCAGGTGGTGAGGGTAGGTAGCAGCACATCTGCTATGCTGATCCTCAACACTGGAGACCCGCAGGGGTGCGTTCTCAGTCCCCTCCTGTACTCCCTGTTCACCTACGACTGCATGGCCAGGCACGACTCCAACACCATCATTAAGTTTGCAGATGACACAACAGTGGTAGGCCTGATCACAGACAACAACGAGACAGCCTATAGGGAGAAGGGCAGAGACCTGGCCGGGTGGTGCCAGAATAACAACCTATTCATCAATGTGACCAAGACTAAGGAGATGATTGTGGACTACAGGAAAAGGAGGACTGAGGACGCCCCCATTCTCATCAACGGGGCTGTAGTGGAGCAGCTTGAGAGCTTCAAGTTCGTTGGTGTCCACATCACCAACAAACTAGAATGGTCCAAGCACACCAAGACAGTTGTGAAGAGGGCAAGACAAAGCCTATTCCCCCTCAGGAAACTAAAAAGATTTGTCATGGGTCAGGAGATCCTCTAAAGGTTCTACAGCTGCAACATCGAGAGCATCCTGACTTGTTGCATCACTGCCTGGTAGCATCACTGCCTGGTACGGAATTTGCTCGGCCTCCGACCGCAAGGCACTACAGAGGGTAGTGCGTTTTGGCCCAGTACATCACTGGGGCTAAGCTGCCTGCCATCCAGGACCTCTACACCAGGCGGTGTCAGAGGAAGGCCCTAAAAATTGTCAAAGACCCCAGCCACCCCAGTCATAGACTCTTCTCTCTACTACCGCATGGCAAGCGGTACCGGAGTGCCAAGTCTCAGACAAAACGTCTTCTCAACAGTTTTTTACCCCCTATCCATAAGACTCCTAATCAAGTAATCAAATGGCTAACCGGACAAGTTGCACTGTGTGCCACCCCCCCAACCCTTCTTTTACGCTGCTGCTACTACTCTTTGTTTATCATATGCATAGTCACTTTAGTTATACATCCATGTACATACTACCTCAATTGGCCCGACCAACCAGTGCTCCTGTACATTGGCTAACCGGGCTATCTGCATTGTGTCCTGCCACCCACCACTTGCCTACCTCTCTTTACGCTACTGCTACCCTCTGTTCATCATATATGCATAGTCACTTTAACCATATCTACATGTACATACTCCCTCAATCAGCCTGACTAACCGGTGTCTGTATGTAGCCTCGCTACTGTTTTTCACTGTCTTTTTACTGTTGATTTTATTTCTTTACTTACCTATTGTTCACCTAATACCTTTTTTGCACTATTGGTTAGAGCCTATAAGTAAGCATTTCACTGTAAGGTCTACCTTTTGTATTCGGCTCATGTGACCACTAAACTTTGATTTGATTTGATTTTAAATGTCCTCTGGTCTGATGAAACAACAATCGAACTGTTTGGCCATAATGACTATTGTTATGTTTGGAGGAAAAAGGGGGAAGGCTTGCAAGCCGAAGACACCATCCCAACCGTGAAGCACGGGTGGCAGTATCATGTTGTGGGGGTGCTTTGCTGCAGGAGGGTCTGGTGCACTTCACAAAATAGATGGCATCATGAGGTAGCAAAATGATGTGGATATATTGAAGCAACATCTCAAGACATCAGGCAGGAAGTTAAAGCTTGGTCGCAAATGGGTCTTGCAAATGGACATTTAAAAAAAAAACTTTATTTAACCAGGTTTTTTATTTTACCTTTATTTAACTATGCAAGTCAGTTAAGGACAAAATCTTATTTTCAATAACGGCCTAGGAACAGTGGGTTAACTGCCTGTTCAGGGGCAAAACGACAGATTTGTACCTTGTTAGCTCAGGGGTTTGAACTTGCAACCTTCCGGTTACTAGTCCAACACTCTAACCACTAGGCTACCCTGCCGCAACTAGGTAAGCTAGTTGAGAACAAGTTCTCATTTGCAACTGGGACCTGGCCAAGATAAAGCATAGCAGTTCGACACATGCAGCAACACAGAGTTACACATGGAATGAACAAAACAGTCAATTATACAGTAGAAAAAAAGAAAACAAAGTCTATATACAGTGAGGGCAAATAAGGTCAAATAAGGAAGTTAAGGCAATAAATAGGTCATGGTGGCGAAGTAATTACAATATGGCAATTAAACACTGGAATGGTAGATGTGCAAAAGATGGATGTGCAAGTAGAGATACTGTGGTGCAAAAGGAGCTAAATAAATAAATACAGTATGGGATGGGGTAGATAGATGGGCTGTATTCAGATGGGCTATGAACAGGTGCAGTGATCTGTGAGCTGCTCTGACAGCTGGTTCTTAAAGCTAGTGAGGGAGATGGGAATCTCCAGCTTCAGTGATTTTTGCAGTTCGTTCCAGTCAGTGGCAGCAGAGAACTGGAAGGAAAGGTGACCAAAGGAGGAATTGGCTTTGGGGGTGACCAGTGAGATATACCTGCTGGAGTGTGTGCTATGAGTGGGTGCTGCAATGGTGACCAGCGAGCTGAGATAGGGCGGGGCTTTACCTAGCCGAGACTTCAAATCAAATCAAATCAAATCAAATCCCTTCCGGCGCCGACAGAGATGGCCGCCTCGCTTCGCGTTCCTAGGAAACTATGCAGTTTTTTGTTTTTTACGTGTTATTTCTTACACTAGTACCCCAGGTCATCTTAGGTTTCTTTACATACAGCCGAGAAGAACTACTGAATATAAGATCAGCGTCAACTCACCATCAGTACGACCAAGAATATGTTTTTCGCGATGCGGATCCGGTGTTCTGCCTTACAACCAGTGTAACCGAGTGGATCATATGCAGCGACAAAAAAAAAAACGACTCAGAAAAAGAGGGAAACGAAGCGGTCTTCTGGTCAGACTCCGGAGACGGGCACACCGTGCACCACTCCCTAGCATTCTTCTTGCCAATGTCCAGTCTCTTGACAACAAGGTTGATGAAATCCGAGCAAGGGTAGCATTCCAGAGGGACATCAGAGACTGTAACGTTCTTTGCTTCACGGAAACATGGCTAACTGGAGAGACGCAATCCGAAGCGGTGCAGCCAGCGGGTTTCTCCACGCATCGCGCCGACAGAAACAAACATCTTTCTGGTAAGAAGAGGGGCGGGGGCGTATGTCTTATGGCCAACGTGACATGGTGTGATGAAAGAAACATACAGGAACTCAAATCCTTCTGTTCACCTGACTTGAAGATAACCTGTAGCCAGTGGGTTTGGCGACGAGTATGAAGCGAGGGCCAGCCAACGAGAGCGTACAGGTCGCAGTGGTGGGTAGTATATGGGGCTTTGGTGACAAAACAGATGGCACTGTGATAGACTACATCCAGTTTGCTGAGTAGAGTGTTGGAGGCTATTTTATAGATAACATCGCCGAAGTCAAGGATCGGTAGGAATGTCAATTTTACGAGGGTGTGTTTGGCATAATGAGTGAAGGAAGCTTTGTTGCGAAATAGGAAGCCGATTCCATATTTTATTTTTGATTGGAGGTGCTTAATGTGAGTCTGGAAGGAGAGTTTACAGTCTAGCCAGGTATTTGTAGTTATCCACGTATTCTAAGTCAGAGCCGTCCAGAGGAGTGATGCTGGATGGGCGGGCAGGTGCGGGCAATGATCGGTTGAATATCATGCATTTAGTTTTATTTGCTTTTAAGAGCAGTTGGAGGCCATGGAAGGAGAGTTGTAGGGCATTGACGCTCGTCTGGAGGTTAGTTAACACAGTGTCCAAAGAAGGGCCAGAAGTATACAGAATGGTGTCGTCTGCGTAGAGGTGGATTAGAGAATCACCAGCAGCAAGAGCGACATCATTGATGTATACAGAGAAGAGAGTCGGCCCGAGAATTGAACCCTGTGGCACCCCCATAGAGACTGCCAGAGGTCCGGACAACAGACATGACCCAAAGCATACTTTCAAAGTTGTGGCAAAATGGCTTAAGGACAACAATATTGGAGTGGCCATCACAAAGCCCTGACCTCAATCCTATAGAAAACCTGACTCAGTTGCACCAGCTCTGTCAGGAGGAATGGGCCAAAATTCACCCAATTTATTGTGGGAAGCTTGTGGAAGGCTACCCGAAACGTTTGACCCAAGTTAAACAATTTAAAGGCAATGCTACCAAATACTAATTGAATGTATGTAAACTTCTGACCCACTGGGAATGTGATGAAAGAAATAAAAGCTGAAATAAATCACTCTACTATTATTCTGACATTTCACATTCTTAAAATAAAATGGTGATCCTACCTGACCTAAGACAGGGAATTTTTACTTGGATTAAATGTCAGGAATTGTAAAAAAACTGAGTTTAAATGTATTTGGCTAAGGTGTATGTAAACTTCCGACTTCAACTGTATAATACCCTACAATGACAAAGTGAAAACATGCTTTTATACATTTTTGCAAATGTATTGAAAATGAAACATGTAAATTAGATATTTCTCTAGGTATTCACCCACGTTAGAATCACCTTTGGCAGTGATAACAGCTGTGAGTCTTTCTGGGTATGTATCTAAAAGCTTTGCACACCTGGATTGTTGTAACGGTAGTCGTATGAAGAATGTGTGGACCAAGGTGCAGCGTGGTAAGTGTTCATATTATTTATTGAACTGAACACTAAATACAAAAATAACAAGAGAATAAATGAAAACCGAAACAGTCCCGTAAGCTGCAAACACTGATACGGAAAACAACTACCCACAAAAACCCTGTGGGAAAAAGCTACCTAAGTATGGTTCTCAATCAGAGACAACAATAGACAGCTGTCCCTGATTGAGAACCATACCCAGCCAAAACAAAGAAATACAAACACATGCCCACCCAAATGCCCACCCAAATCACACCCTGACCAACCCAAAATTAGAGACATAAAAAGCTCTCTACGGTCAGGGCGTGACAATTGTACAATATTTGCACGTTATTTTTTAAAGATTTTTCAAGTCTTGCCATAGATTTTCAAGCTGATTTAAATGAAAACTGTAACTAGGCCACTGCCTTTGCTTAGCTCTATTCCGTTTCCCTTTATATATAAAAAACTCCCTAGTCCTTGCTGATGACAAGCACACCCATAACATCATGCAGCCACCACCGTGCTTGAAAATATAAAGAGTGGTACTCAAACATAACGCTTTGTAGGAAGTTAATTTCTTTACCTCATCTGTTGCTGTTTTACTTTAGTGCCTTATTGCAAACAGGATGCATGTTTTGGAGTATTTGTATTCTGTACAGGTTTCCTTCTTTTCACTCTGTCAATTTAGGTTAGTATTGTGGAGAAACTACAATGTTGTTGATCCATCATGTTTTCTCCTATCACAGCCATTAAACTCTGTAACTGTTTTAAAGTCATTATTGGCCTCATGGTGAAGGCAATTTATATTTGATACGTTCAAGGACAGGTGTGGGCATGTTTTGCTGTGTATCGGGTGTGGTGGTTGTGTTGTTATTGTGTTGTTTCTGTTTTTATAAAACAAATGAAGTAATCAAATCAAATTTTATTTGTCACATACACATGGTTGGCAGATGTTAATGTGAGTGTAGCGAAATGCTTATGCTTCTAGTTCTGACAATGCAGTAATAACCAACAAGTAATCTAACTAACAATTCCAAAACTACTGTCTTATACACACAAGTGTAAGGGGATAAAGAATATGTACATAAAGATATATGAATGAGTGATGGTACAGAGCGGCATAGGCAAGATACAGTAGATGGTATCGAGTACAGTATATACATATGAGATGAGTATGTAAACAAAGTGGCATAGTTAAAGTGGCTAGTGATACATGTATTACATAAAGATGCAGTAGATGATATAGAGCACAGTATATACGTATACATATGAGATGAATAATGTAGGGTATGTAAACATTATATTAGGTAGCATTGTTTAAAGTGGCTAGTGATATATTTTACATAATTTCCCATCAATTCCCATTATTAAAGTGGCTGGAGTTGAGTCAGTGTGTTGGCAGCAGCCACTCAATGTTAGTGGTGGCTGTTTAACAGTCTGATGACCTTGAGATAGAAGCTGTTTTTCAGTCTCTCGGACCCAACTTTGATGCACCTGTTCTGACCTCGCCTTCTGGATGATAGCGGGGTGAACAGGCAGTGGCTCGGGTGGTTGTTGTCCTTGATGATCTTTATGGCCTTCCTGTAACATCGGGTGGTGTAGGTGTAGGGCAGATAGTTTGCCCCCGGTGATGCGTTATGCAGACCTCACTACCCTCTGGAGAGCCTTACGGTTGTGGGCGGAGCAGTTGCCGTACCAGGTGGTGATACAGCCCGCCAGGATGCTCTCGATTGTGCATCTGTAGAAGTCTGTGGGTGCTTTTGGTGACAAGCCGAATTTCTTCAGCCTCCTGAGGTTGAAGAGGCGCTGCTGCGTCTTCTTCACGATGCTGTCTGTGTGGGTGGACCAATTCAGTTTGTCTGTGATGTGTATGCCAAGGAACTTAAAACTTGCTACCCTCTCCACTACTGTTCCATCGATGTGGATAGGGGGGTGTTCCCTCTGCTGTTTCCTGAAGTCCACAATCATCTCCTTAGTTTTGTTGACGTTGAGTGTGAGGTTATTTTCCTGACACCACACTCCGAGGGTCCTCACCTCCTCCCTGTAGGCCGTCTCGTCGTTGTTGGTAATCAAGCCTACCACTGTTGTGTCGTCCGCAAACTTGATGATTGAGTTGGAGGTGTGTGTGGCCACGCAGTCGTGGGTGAACAGGGAGTACAGGAGAGGGCTCAGAACGCACCCTTGTGGGGCCCCAGTGTTGAGGATCAGCGGGGTGGAGATGTTGTTGCCTACCCTCACCACCTGGGGGCGGCCCGTCAGGAAGTCCAGTACCCAGTTGCACAGGGCGGGGTCGAGACCCAGGGTCTCGAGCTTGATGACGAGCTTGGAGGGTACTATGGTGTTAAATGCCGAGCTGTAGTCGATGAACAGCATTCTCACATAGGTATTCCTATTGTCCAGATGGGTTAGGGCAGTGTGCAGTGTGGTTGAGATTGCATCGTCTGTGGACCTATTTGGGCGGTAAGCAAATTGGAGTGGGTCTAGGGTGTCAGGTAGGGTGGAGGTGATATGGTCCTTGACTAGTCTCTCAAAGCACTTCATGATGACGGAAGTGAGTGCTATGGGGCGGTAGTCGTTTAGCTCAGTTACCTTAGCTTTCTTGGGAACAGGAACAATGGTGGCCCTCTTGAAGCATGTGGGAACAACAGACTGGGATAGGGATTGATTGAATATGTCCGTAAACACACCAGCCAGCTGGTCTGCGCATGCTCTGAGGGTGCGGCTGGGGATGCCGTCTGGGCCTGCAGCCTGGGCCTGCAGCCTTGCGAGGGTTAACACGTTTAAATGTTTTACTCACCTCGGCTGCAGTGAAGGAGAGGCCGCATGTTTTGGTTGCAGGCCGTGTCAGTGGCACTGTATTGTCCTCAAAGCGGGCAAAAAAGTTATTTAGTCTGCCTGGGAGCAAGACATCCTGGTCCGTGACGGGGCTGGTTTTCTTTTTGTAATCCGTGAAATACTGTAGACCCTGCCACATACCTCTTGTGTCTGAGCCGTTGAATTGAGATTCTACTTTGTCTCTATACTGACGCTTAGCTTGTTTGATTGCCTTGCGGAGGGAATAGCTACACTGTTTGTATTCGGTCATATTTCCGGTCACCTTGCCCTGATTAAAAGCAGTGCTTAGCGCTTTCAGTTTCACTTCAGTTTCACGTGAATGCTGCCATCAATCCACGGTTTCTGGTTTGGGAATGTTTTAATCGTTGCTATGGGAACGACATCTTCAACGCAAGTAGACAGTGGCAGTGGGAGGGAGTCTGGACAGAGAGAAAGTTATCAGTGAAGGGATGTTACTGTTTAGAACTCTTTCTTAATGCATGTTAATGAATCCCCGTTGAAAAAAAAATCATCTTTAGAGCTACAATTCAGCTTTGAAGTCTGGATGAGAGGTTTTCCAGCACTTGCGACTCGTCGCTCACAGTTCTTCATCTTTGCCCTGATTTCAGTCAGGAGGAAGAGAACCTTTCTCTGAAATTCTGTGGACAAAAACAACAGCACAACTTACCACAAAGATGTGAGGACACAAACAAACTATTACAAACACATTATCATCAGCATACAATTTGACATATTTCATTTCCTGACAGAGTTCTTACTCTCCGAGGGCAGAGGGAAGGAATTTCTCCAGGGGCGACTCATGGAGTATCTCCTACACACAGGTAAGGACAAATATCAACACAGAGAGAGGTTTTGATTTTGAGATGGAAGTGTGGGCTAACTGACATTGTAATCACTCAGGTTAATACCTCGATTGACAGAGGGAGCAAGGTCCCTGTGGTGGACTTGGAAGTTGAGGATAACAGCATAGGAATGCCAAGCTGGAGTAAATACATGCTCCCACCTTAAGCAGGTAATGTCTGAAAAGTATGATAAAAGTGCATTATATTTGTGACTTGCCCCTCAATTATTTGTCTCATCATCATCATCCTTTTTCTCAAACAGAATCAAACTCTCTGGCTGAGGACAGGCAAGTACAGGACTGCAGGCAGGATCAGGGTCAGGACAAGCAGAAAGGTCTGAACTGGGAAGGCTAGGAAAAACAGGGTTACAAAGGGCTGTGAGACAGAGGTTTAATCTTAGACAATTGAAAAGTTGGATGTATGGTGAGGGTGCGGGGCAACAGAAGACTAACAACAGAGGGGCTAAGGATTTTAGAGATGGGGAAAGGGCCGATGAAACGGGGGTAAAGTTTTACAGGACTCCATCAGGAGGGCTAGGTCCCGAGTGGAAAGCCATACCCTCTGCCTGAGCTGATACCTGGATGTGGTCTTCAGGAAAACGGCCCAGGCTCTCTTCCAGGTATGGCGACATCTGCGGAAAAACATCTGAGCAGAGGGTATGCTGACTTTTTCCTCTTGCGAAGGGGAGAGCAGGGGCTGATATCCCAAGGAATACTTGAAGGGCGAGAGACCAGTGGCCGAGAAGGAAAGGGTCTTACGGGCGTATTCCACCCACATGAGTTGCTGGCTCCAGGTGGTTGGGTTGGCAGAGACGAGGCAAGGAAGAGCCGTCTCCAAGTCCTGATTGGTTCGCTCCAACTGAGATAACGTTGCGGAGCTGATCCGAGTCTGCTGGGTCAGTCATTGCCAGTTCGTAATAATACATCAAAAGATTGGTCAGAAAACCAGTGGTTTTAATCAGCTTATGCTTCCTTCAATTTCTTTTTATTTACATTGATTAAGGTAAGCAGAGTAAAGTGTTTACATGACTGTTGCCATACTTGGCCTACTGCCATAATCAGTTAAATAATGAATTATTAGTGTGCGTGTAAACATAATCACAGAGAAGGACCTTTCTTTTTAACCACAGCTCATAGAAATGCGCTGTTTTCACATATGTAGACACTGGTTTGGTGCTGGAGATGATGAATATGAGGTTGAAAAGTGGCGGAATTGTCCTTTAAGTTGGCTAGTAAATAAAGATGCATCTGGTATGATCATCGTGACCCACTAGAGACAGACGTAAATTCAACATAATTTCGTAAAAATGATGTGGAAATAACGTTGATTCAATCAGTGTGTGCCCACTGGGAATGCTTAAATGACATCGCAACTGCAAAACGAGGCCCTGGTCTCTCTCTCTTTCTCTCAATTCAATTCAATTCAAGGGGCTTTATTGGTATGGGAAACATATGTTAACATTGTCAAAGCAAGCAAGGTAGATAATATACAATGATATCTCTCTCTCATCAATGGGCTAGCCCTGAACAAAAAAAAAGAGACATGAACCCACGAAAACTGATATATAAAATGTTTATAATTATAAGCCGTGTGAAATAATTATATGAATTACATTGTTATAACTAAAGTTCAACAATGACAATCCTGTCAATGATGTATCTAATGTTCCCATTCATTGTTGTGGATAATAGTTGCGAAAAGGTCGTGTGGATTTAAAAATGCTATTTTTCTTTTCCCAATGGAAACCAGATGGTGTCCAGGATCTTGCCAGTCAAGACAAGTGGAACCAATCAACAGTCCCTAAACTTTTAAATCCCTCCCGCTTAACTTCGGGAAAGCTTGGGTCAGACGTAGAAGTTTATGTGGGTTGAAATTCCTATAGAACGCTCTGTCGCCGCGTCCGCTTCTTCTTATCTAGATGCAAGAGCCGCCCGCTGAATTCCTATCAACCTCTGTTAGATCAATGCATAGCTTTTAAAACATTTATAATGGCGATGGGAAAATTAATGATATTTCTACTTCAGTTGTCGTGGACTGTTCATCTTGTAACAGCCATTCAGAGGAAAGATATATTTCCTTATGGGACACTGAGCGGCGATTTGACTCTACAGGAGGGGGACGACGAGACGTCCAAAGTACTCGCGTTGAAGAGACCTCTCTATTTCTATGAGTCGCAGTTCAATGAGCTATACGTGAGTATGAACTATGACTAGTATTTGCCTTGAACACTAAGCATTCGGGGTACATTTGGGGTTCTTGGTCATTGCACATATATGAGCAGGATAATTAATATGTCAAGAGAAATTTCCTAGTACGGTCACTTAAGAAACAACACGTTTAGTAATATTTTAAAACGTGTCAAACGGTGTTCTGTCGAGGTACATTGCATGTGAACATGGAGTTTAACTAGGCAAATTCAGGGTAAGGAAATTATTAAATTAATAACATCTCATTACTCGTAGCATAGCCTACTGTTTCTAAATACGACTTTGTCATTGTCAATGCGTCGATTTTGGACATGATGGACTAGGAAAATATGCCGATATATAAGGACATTTGAATAATTATTATTAATCATTCAATTGAGTATTTTGGTTCTATGTACCAATCATGAAACACTTGCTTTCTTTGCATCTGTTACATGAGTTCATTAAAGGGAAGATTCAACCATTTGAATGTTATATCGTATTTGTGCGTCTCTGAGCGATATTCTATCGATTCCCATGGTCATTTCATGTTTTTATGTGTATCTGGGCTATTCGCCGTTTAAGCAGGCAGACATTTAGCCGGTCTGACACGTTTTGCATAATGCGTCATACTGGCTGTATTTTTGCCTACTTAAATTGCGAATATCTCAGATATACACATGAACAACTGAAATGATCCCAGGAATCGATCAAACATCACTCAGAGACGAAGACGATACGACATTCAAAATGGGTGAATCTTTCCTTTAAGTTACTCTTAGGAATCTGTGACCATTGAGTCGCTACCCCTTCAAGGTTGTCAGAGTTTAACTCCCATGGGAAAATCACCCATTTACTCATATCAATAGATCACTTGTTAGAATCCATTCGGGGTCAGCGAAAGAGTTGTAAAACTAACATTTTACATTAAATGTAGTACCACAAAGCAATATTTAGTGCTGCATGTCAGAATAATCTTGTTTTCAACTCTATAAACTATCTGAGGAAATGTATTTTACACATGGTAACTTTTCTCAGAGCATAGAAATATCAAGGCACAATTCGCCAGACAGACAACTCGACTCAAATATATATATATTTGTCAGTTTTGAAAACAATTATCAGTTAGCAGTGGTTTTCAACTGGTTTTGTCACGGCAACCAGGTTGTCTCAGCCGCGACCCATTATTCGCATCGCGAAAAAGAATCGACGAAATACAATCGGGAAAACTATTTTTAATGCTATATTAATAGTAATTGTAGCTATTATATGACAACATTTTTGCCCATACTCTTGATGAAGAATGTTAATAAACTCACTGCGAGACCACCAAATCAACAAAAACTAGTGCTGCAAATTGCCCTATATTGAAAACACTGTGATTAAAGAAAAAATGTTCAGATTAAAAGATAAAAACATTTAAGTTCATTATATTTTCTACACAATTTGTTACAGGTTTAAGTTCAGACTGGAGTATTTTTTTATTTTAAAGAAACATTAGTATCATTATTTATTTATTTTTACTGACACCCACCAGTTGAGAATCGCTGAGCTAAAGTGCATGTTTTTGACACCAAGGTGAAAAAAAGTCCTTTGTAGGATCTGGTAACCCTTACAACAGCTGTACTATCACTGAGTCTAACACACTTCTTGAGAGCTCTTCCCTTTGGCCTTTGGAGCAATAAATATTGAATTCCAAATTGCCCCTCATCCCTAACTCCAAACCCCTAAGGCATCCTCTAGCTGGGAAGGATTGGATAAGCTATCTAATTACGCCAGCTCGCCCTATGATAGGCTGGATGACATTTTTTTGCTCTATTGTATCCATTCATGAAACAGTTTCAGATCTACAGGAGTGCCTAGGGGCCAGGGTTCACTTGTTAAAAATAGATGTCAATCTCAATGTGACCTCCCAGGTTAAATTAGGGGTCGATTTGCTATTCAGCACTCATTCCTATTTCTCACACTCCATTCTTTCTTCTCCAGGTGGCAACCAATGGCATCATCTCAGCCCAGGACCTGCCTATGGAGAAGCAGTACGTGGACGATGGCTTCCCCACCGACTTCCCCGTCATCGCCCCCTTCCTGGCAGACATCGACACCAGCAAGGGGAATGGTGCCATCTACTACCGAGTCACCGAGTCGCCCACCCTTCTCAACCGGGTGGCACAGGAGGTGCACCGGGGCTTCCCCGGCGGCCACTTCACACCCACGCATGCCGTCATCGCCACCTGGGAGAATGTTGCCGCCTATGAGGAGGTGACGCGTGCCACCGGGCCATCCGATAGAGTGAGTCTGCCTGTATGACTAGCTGTCTGTCTGTGCACCTGGCTGGCCGTCTGGCTGTCTGTCGGTCAGTCCTTTGGTCTGTCTGTCTATCATTTTGTTTGTCTGTCTTTCTATCGGCCTGTCTATCTCTCTGTAGCTGAGTCTGTAGCCTGTAGGGAGTTACTAAGTATACATGACTACCTCCCCCCTCCCTCCCCCTAGGGATTTGGGTCTCCCTCATCCCTAAACTGCCTCTTGACCTTTGGTCACTGGCCAGAGGTCATCAATTCAGGTCATCAGCCGTCCACTTCAACTCGTCGCCCCTCGATCCCTCTACCCTTCGTCCCCCTCCTACCCCCAAGGGCGACTGGGCATCTCTCTCCCACACTCACAGTCTATTAGGGATCAAGTCATCATAGTATGTGTATTACCCATAGAAATATAACTACTAGAATGGATATTCCCATTCAAGTCAATGTTCAAGTAATCATATTTCTATGGTATCGTCATGTATTACTCACAGAAAAACATGTTATGTGAAAGTCTCTCAAACCCTCCATTAGGCATGTAACTTATCATTAAGAGTGCATATTTCTGGCTAGCTACTAAAGAGATATTGCAGAGATTATGAGGACAAAAACGTAGAAAGCAGCTTGGTTTAATCAGATAACATCTACTCTACTCTGACTGTGCCAAGATCCTAGAATCCGATCAGATGTTTCGTAGTCTTATTCTCTGTAGAGCCTCTGTGGAGTGTTACCTTTCACTATAAAAACACTTGATATAAGTCTATGGGGAGAAACCAGAGAAACCATACTCTTGACCCCTGCTCAATGGAGAGGCTTGTGCTTTCTAATAGGGGAGCAGTGTGAGACTGCCACTGCTAGTGCTAACAGTCATTATCATAATGCTTGGGCTTTACTTCATAAATTAATATATTCAATGTATTGGATTCAAATCACACAGACAGGCTATAGTGGCTTGTGCATCACACTGATAGCTCTTAGGGTTGCTTGTTCTAGAATCTATAAGGTCCTGGATAGACATATTCACAGAATACAAACCTAGTTTTCCCCTATTCCATTTATAATTGAACCTTCGCTAACCCATGCCCCGGGATTTTGGGCCACCAATTGCATCGCTCCAATGGATAGCAACTGCTGTAGGGTCCGACGCCTCGGAAAAGCTCACAAGCTCATGTTTAAATTGCATAAAAGACCGTGAGGGCTATAGCAAAACTGAAACTTTTCTTTAAAAAATAACTAAATAATTGAACAGTGCACCAGTAGTACTTGCTACTGTGATTCCTGAAATGCAGTGTCTTGATGGAGTATTTTTCAAATCTAAAATTATACTTTTGTTACATTGTTTGCTACCTCGCTGGTTAGCTAGCTTGCAGTCTCATTGACCACCAAACATTGCTTACGCTAGCTAGCTAACCAATTAATATAACTTGTTTTCTCAAAATGTATATTAGCTAGCAAAGTTAGCAGTTTTGAATACAACTCCCATCTGCTGTCAACATCAGGTAATGGTTTGAGAGCACTAGTTAGCTCCAAAAGTGGTTATAGCTTTGACTGCATGCCATTCAGTGGCTATCCACACTACAAACATCATTTTACCAGGTTGCCGTGAAGCAATTGTAATGACAGTCCACCACTTCATGATTAGCAAAGGGTCGTTTGTGTTTAATTTCATTGTGTATTAAAAACACAGTATGAAATCATTGTGAGGGGATTTTGCCAGCGGTTAGAAGGGGGGCGGGGTTTAGCAAAGGGTCAATTGGATTAACTAATATGTTCGCTAAGCATGAGGGTAATGTTTGTGATTGAAGTGTTGTCTTAGACACAGTACACCAATAATGCAATACCTTTCATGAAAAATACCAAGATTTTCCCTTCAGCTGCTATTTCATGGACTCTTGGAATCTGGAGAAACGTACACGTTCTATCTTTCAGCCGGGGCTTAGATAATGACGTTTTTAAAGGGTCCCCTTTCCAGCCGGGGCAGTACAGCGATGCCAAACAGCTTTTGTTCCATCCCACCATGAAAAGCTGAGTGTGTTCAGTCACTACCCACAGGTAGGCTACAAACAAACCTGGGGTATTAAGAGTGACTGGTTGTTCGCTATGAGGGGGGGGTCCCTCAGGTTGATATGGATTGACTTCAGATTTCTGTGTATGTGCGTGCTTGCGTGCACATGTGTGTAATGAGGAAAGTCCCACTGACTTGAATTGAACAGCCATAATATTCAGTGTCGCCTAGTGATTCTAATGCGCTTGAATGAATAGGCTTTTCTGTTGGACCAGGGCCCACGCCTTCTCTCTCAGTGAGAGGGAACAGACAGCTGTGAAGGCACACTGGAAATATTGTCTTTTGTTATTTATTAGTTCTGGGGACGCCTCTGCTCTTGCCCTTAACAAGAGTCCTCCTTGGAAACACCTCCCTTCTTGTTGAAGTCTCTAAGTGCAAGGGAACATGAGTTCCACCCTCTCTTTCCCCCAGACACCAGATAAACCAAACAATCTGAATCAAAACCGTACAGCTTGTTGATTAGAGGCCTTTACTGTTCTGTTTCTGTTGGATCATGTTCAGGGGGTATTGGTGCCAAAACCAGATTTGTCCCCCTAAACCACAACCTATCCCCACATTTTATTACATTGGTCTAAGAGAACATGAACGCGGGCTGTAAAATTAGCAGACCTGTCTGGCAACCCTGTGTGCATGTGTGTGTTCTTGTCTGTCCGTCCCTGTGTGTCTGTCCATCTGTCCGTCTGTGTGTGAGTTCCCATATCATTGGAAATGCCTAATGGACTGGTTGGCAGCCTGCTCGTCTGCAGCTGCGGACGCTGCCTCAAAACCTGGCAACAAACAAACAACGGCATCTGTCTTGTGGCATTTTTGCCATTCCTCTCTCACACACACCCACCTCAAGAGGGTCTGGGAGACGTCTGGTGTGTCTGTGTCTCTGTGTGTTTGTGTGCTCCGATCCCAGACTGGCCCCTAGTCATCACTGACTCACCCAACAGATCCTTGTGGTAGTCTCCAGTTCAAGTGTTGCTGTGACATGACCAGGAATACACTCCTTGAACATCTTCGATAGACAATATTAATGAAGTTTGTGTGTGTGTTTTTCTGTGTGTTTGTGCATGTGTGTTTTCCGTGCACATGTGTGTGTAGGAGTTGGACTCTACAGTAAAAGCACACGCTCTTCCTCTGGCTTTTGGTTATTTACTATGTTTCCGCTTGACCGAACGTGGAGGGGAAGAAGAGAGTGTGCCAGCCAGTGTGTTTCACTTCGTTTCGGAGGAGGGGAAGCGACATTTCAAGGGGAAAGGAAAAACCTCTGGATGATCCCTCTGTGTTTTCCTTTGGGATTGGAATGGCTTTATCTCTTGGAACAACACAGCTCTCCAGCCTACCACCTCTCCAGCTCATCCAAGCCTCTGCAACCACCCCCAGCTCCAGATGTCCATCTCCCCACCTCCCTACCTCCCCTGCTGGAGTTGGGGTTGGTAGTGTGTGTGTGTGTGTGTGTGTGTGTGTGTGTGTGTGTGGGGGGGTAGAGATTGTTGGAGGTCTGTTGAAGTGTTAGCCCTTGAGCAAACATGCAGTGGTGGAAGTCTGCTCTAAACCTTGAGGATTTGGAGCAAGTCTCAACAATGAGAGGGTCTGGGTGCTATCATCTCATCAGGCTCGGCACAGTGTCTCCATTACCAGTCCCCTACCTCCACATCAATTCCAACACCCCCTTCCCCCAAATGTATGCTTGTCCTCGTCCTATAGCCACACGTGGGAAGAGTAATTTACAATAACATCTTTAAACAATCTTGTATATGGGCTTGTTTTCTAAAGCTGCTCCGAGGCAGTGTGGTCTTGTAATTAGGGAACTTTTCTGTGGCGGGGGTAGGTTGGGGTAGGTTGGGGGGGCTGTGGAATTAGTAAGCCTGAGGGTCTTTCTCTCTTGTCTGTCTCTTGTCTTTCTGTCTCTCGCTTTTCTCACTATTTCTCTGTCTTCTTTCTCTCTCTTTCTCTCACACATCTCTCTCTATTCTCTCTCCCTTTCTCTATTCTCGCTCCCTCTCTCTCTGAACCAGATGCACGATTGTCTCTGGGGTCTGGAATGGGGGAATGAGGGTGGAGGAGGGGGTTGTTTTTACTGTGACAGTGGTGATGAAGGTGATAGCTCTGCTCTGGGATAGCTTCTTGAATTACTAGAGCTGGGGGGGGGATTTCATACAGGTCTAGGGAGAGATAAGAGAGGTTGGGGGGGGTATCTCTGTCCTCAAAGTTGAAAATACCATGCTGGGTGAGATATGGGCCTCTATCACCATTTGCTCTCATTCCCAAACTATATCAGTCTAGGTCTGTAAACTGTGTGTGGCCATCGAGAAGTCGTCTTCTCCTCTTCAACGGTTTAAGACGTAACCCCCACTCAGCCGCTCTCTTGAAGTTTTTGTGTTCCCACACTTCCCACACATTTAATTAAACGGCTCAGAAAACCACACTGCTTGTAATAATAACAAATTGCACGAGACAAGACATCAAGAGCGGTTCCCCTCACAAGCCCGCTACACATTTAATTATGGTCTTTTAAGCCTTTTAGTGGTGTGCTGGACCTCTTTAAAAAGGGTGTGAAAACCAGCTTGGAGGGGGAAGAGGACAGCCTTTAAAAAACTCCATAAAGGGCATGGGGGGAAATGTTTCCGGGGGTGGCACATTTGGTGAGAAACCCCGGCTTGTAAAAACGGTGACGCTCCTGTAAAAGTTGGAAGACAGGAATGATATTCGGTCAACATTTTGGAGTGGGGGGTAGGGGGGGGAGTGGTGTGAAGTTTAAACATGGGGAGTGAGTGTTAAAATGTTAGAAGATGACTGTCTGTCCCCTGGGCACTAATAGGCAGAGGATAAGAAATGGAATCCAGTGCACTGTACTATACTGTACTTGGAAAGAGCTGTTCCAGAGTTTGATTGAAGCTCTGTTCACTTTCAGTTGGCTCTTTAAGAAGTGTGTCTTTGTGATTCTGGACTCTAAACACTTCTGTTATTGCCCAGATAATGCTACCACAGTTTGTTGCTTACACGGTTAAATACTTACTTGAGACTTATACACAAAATGTCAACTTTTGTGTGAATCATACATTGATGTCAATGGGAGTCCAAAATACCCATTTTTATTCTGTTACAATGTTTTCCATAAGCACCGGCCGTTGGCTAAACAGCCAGCTACTTTTTCCATGAGAATGCCCCTGTCTCTATGTGTGTGCGGGGTGCGCGTCAACCACTTTGTGTACCGTTAGCATCATGCTAACGAAAACGGTCCTCTTGTACATAGAATCGCATCAGTAAGAGAGCCATTCAAGTGGCTCCCTAATTTGTATTCTGGTAGTCTACCATTTCTTTTTGGCCATTATCTGCAGTTACATTTTGAAAATATTCGATGAAGATGGTGAATCCTCACTGCAGGAAAAATTGGTAGTGGAGAGAGCTTTTTTTCTGGTCCAAAATATGATAAAATAAATATTGAATTATTATAAAAGCCCATGATACTTATATGCTATTTGTTAAAGATATTGATATAGTTGATTGATATAGACCTAGTTATTTAATGAAAGTGTAGACAATGGAGTAGTAGTTTCTGTGTAGCAGAAACACATGCTTCATCATATATGTTGCTATCAGGTTTCAGGTAAGACCCAAGTGCAGACTGTGTTGAAGTAACAATGTTTATTGCAACAACAGGGGAAGGCAAATGACAGGTCAAGGTAGGCAAGGGTCAATAATCCAGAGTAGTGGGGCAAAGGCTCAGGACGGCAGGCAGGCTCAGAGTCAGGACAGGCAAGGGTCAAAACCAAGAAGATGAGAAAAAGAGAGATGGGGGAAAAGCAGGAGCTGAGCCAAAATGCTGGTTGACTTGAACAAACAAGACAAACTGGGAACAGACAGACGGAGAACACAGGTATAAGTACCTAGGGGATAATGGGGGAAATGGGTGACACCTGGAGGGGGTTGGTGACAAGCACAAGGACAGGTGAAACAGATCAGTGACAGTTGCAGATAGCTGAGAAAATGCCTAATAAAAGAAAGCTAAAAGAAAGCAATCATATCATGTGGAACAGTGCCAGGGAAACTAAACTAAAGCCAGGATTGCTGTCATACCTTGACTGCTTACAGGGTAAGGAAACCAATATGTCATTTTGTATCCCTTAAATGTTCTCTTAGAAAATAGCCCTGATCATATAGGCCTAGGCCTAGACCATATCAAAAACAATTAAACATACACTGAATTAATTTCAAATTGTAAAGTCACATCTTTCTACTCAATACCACAAGTCATTTTACCAATCTGGGAGGTAAAGTTTTTAAACTATTCAATAATTTAGCTTTGTATTTCAGATGGAATCAAGGCATTAGAATGTGCCAGAGGCCACCAAAATAGAGCTCGTTCAGCAAAAAATTACTTAGGGGGGCATGGCACCCCGGACACCCCGAGCTCAGAGAACTCTGGCTGGCTACTCCATGTACTTAGGAAAAACACTGCTGTTAGCTAGTCACTTGAAATAAAAGCGTCTTCAAATTCTATGAACAGTAAATGCCATGCAAAACATTTCCAATGAAACTGTAAAGGTAAAATGCAAGATTGCAAACTAAAAGGACTTTGTGCGAACAGTGCACTTACTCCACCCTCTTATCTCCTCTGTAGTTGAACACGTTCCAGGCGGTGGTGGCCTACGATGAGAATGACTCCTATGCCCTCTTCCTCTACCCCGAGGACGGACTGCATTTCTTTGGGACGCGCCCTAAAGAGTCCTACAATGTGGAGATTGAGCTGCCGGCTAGAGTTGGCTTTAGCAGGGGAGAAGTGTCCTTCATATTTTCTCGGATGGAGGGACCCTACTACAGCGTCACCAGCAATGAGCAGAGTCTAAAGAACCTCTACCAGTAAGTACAGGACATCACTACTCCTTATGGCATAAGTCCCAAACATAGAGTTAGTTACAGTTGAAGTCGGAAGTTTACATACACTTAGGTTGTAGTCATTAAAACTCATTTTTCAACCACTCCACAAATTTCTTGAAAACAAACTATAGTTTTGGCAAGTCGGTTAGAACATCTACTTTGTTCATGACACAAGTAATTTTTCCAACAATTGTTTACAGACATATTATTTCACTTATAATTCACTGTGTCACAATTACAGTGGGTCAGACGTTTACATACACTAAGTTGACTGTGCCTTTAAACAGCTTGGAAAACTCCAGAAAATGACATCATGGCTTTAGAAGCTTTTGATAGGCTAATTAACAAAATTAACATAATTTGAGTCAATTGGAGGTGTACCTGTGCATTTCAAGGCCTACCTTCAAACTCAGTGCCTCTTTGCTTGACATCATGGGAAAATCAAAAGAAATCAGCCAAGACCTCAGAAAAAAAATTACAGCCCTCCACAAGTCTCGGTTACAAGTCCTTGGGAGCAATTTCCAAATGCCTGAAGGTACCACATTCATCTGTACAAACAATAGTACGCAAGTATAAACACCATGGGACCACGCAGCCGTCATACCTCTCAGGAAGGAGGTGCGTTCTGTCTCCTAGAGATGAACGTACTTTGGTGCTAAAAGTGATAAATCCCAGAACAACAGTAAAGTGTCACGATTGTCGTTGGAAGCATACTCGAGCCGAGGTTCCGGACTGTGGACCGTCGCAGGAGGTTCCGGACTGTAACCATTGCAGGAGGTTCCGGATTCTGGACCGTCGCAGGAGGTTCCGGACTATGGACCGTCACCGGAAGCTCTGGACTGGGAATACGCACTGTAGGCCTGGTGCGTAGAGCCGGAACAGGTGGCACCGGACTGGTGACACGCACTTCAGGGCGGGTGCGAGGAGCTGGTACAGGACGTACCGGACTGGGGAGACGCGGTGCGTGGAGCTGGCACAGGACATATTGGGCTGTGGAGGCATACTGGAGACCTGGTGCGTATAGCCGGCATCAATTGTACCTGAACGATGACACACTTCGCAAGGCGAGTGCGGGGATCTGGCACAGGACGTACTGGGCTGTGGAGGCGCACTGGAGACCTGGTGCGTAAAGCCGGCACACATGGCACCGGACAAATGACACGCTCCTCAAAGCAAGTGTGGAGAGCTGGCACATGACTAACTGGGCTGTGGATGTGTACTGGAGACCAGGTGCGTGGAGCTGGCACAGATTTCACCAGACTAATAGCACGCTCCTCAGGACGAGTACGGGGAGCTGACTCAGGTGGCATTAAACTGCTAACATGCTCTTTAGGGCAAATGTCGTGCATCTTCCACCAACTCCACAACTCTCTCCGTTCTTTCTCCTCCAATATCTCCATCCACTCACTAACGGTCTCTGACTCTCTCCGTTCACTCTTGTCCAGTTTCTCCCTCTTCTCCCAGACTGGCTCTGGTTCACTCCTCGGCTACCCCTTGTGCCCCTCCCCCAAAACATTGCGCTGTTTCTTTGGCTTTCCATGTGGCCATGAACCCTGGCGCTGTCGCTGTCCTCCCTTCTCTCCTTGTGTCTGCCGCCAAAGAAGGCGATCCTGTCCTGCCAGGATTTCCTCCCAAGTCCAGGATCCCTTCCCATCCAATATCTCCTCCCAAGTCTAGGATACCTTATCCACCTGAGCACGCTGCTTGGACCTGTTGTGGTGGGATATTCTCTCACAATTGTCTTGGAAGCATACTCGGCCCAACATGCAGCGTGATCTGGGTTTTACATCTTTTTTATTTAAGTAAGTGAACCGCACAACAAAACAACAAAGAAACAACGAAACGTGACTACGTGGTGCACAAAACACAAAATAATATCCCACAAACACAGGTGGGAACAATAACTACCGTAATTTCCGGACTATAAGCCGCTACTTTTTTCCCACGCTTTGAACCTCACGGCTTATGCAATGACGTGGCTAATTTATGGATTTTTCCCGCTTTCACAAGAATCATGCCGCCAAAAAACTGAGCACTGTCACATAATGTGACGTAAGTCGAGCGTGCTCAAACTTCCCATCATTCCGATTACGGTAGTCATTTTGTCACCCTCATCATGGCAAGGACACGGCGAAATGCATTGTTGTGAAAGTCAACAAGAAAGGATGGATGACGGAAGGCCTAATGCATGAATGGCATACGGAGTGTTACGGCAAGCGACCGGGAGGATTCTTTCACAAGAACAAGGCATTGCTCGTGTTGGACAGCATGAGGGCACACATAACAGATTCTGTGAAAGAAGCCATCAAGAGGACAAACTCAATTCCAGCTGTGATTCCTGGGGGCACAACAAAGTATTTGCAGCCACTCGACATCAGTGTAAATCGCATTTAAGGTGGCGCTCCGTGTTCAGTGGGAGGCTTGGATGACAAGTGTGGAGAAATCCTTCACTAAAACGGGCCGCATGCGAAGAGCAACTTATGGTCAAGTCTGCCAATGGGTCCTGACAGCGTGGAGCATTGTCAAAAAATCCACTATCATCAACGGGTTTCGAAAGGCTGGACTGCTGCGTGTGGAAGAGGGCAGCATGAGCTCAGCGGGGAATTTGCCCCTAGATAAAAGTGACGAGAGCGACAATGAAAACGATCCAACATCGGATGAAGTAATTCTGAGGCTATTCAACTCCGACACCGAAGGAGATGACTTCAGTGGTTTCAGTGCACAGGAGGAGGAAGATGGTGACCAATGACTTTCTTGGTAGGCTACTGTTTACTGCTATTTATTTTTTTTGTTACAAGCCGTGTTTCGTTAAAGCCTATTTATTTTTGTTACAAGCCGTGTTTCGTTTAAAAGCCTATTTATTTTTGTTACAAGCCGTGTTTCGTTTAAAGGCTGTGTAAAGTTAATTTGTTTCAATGTACCGGTAGGCAACTGCAGCTTATAGACATGTGCAGCTTATTTATGTACAAAATACATATTTTTTTTAAATCCAGTGGGTGCGGTTTATATTCAGGTGCGCTTAATAGTCCAGAAATTACAGTACTTAAATATGATCCCCAATTAGAGACAACGTTTACCAGCAGCCTCAAATTGAGAATCATACAAATCACCAACATAGAAATAATAGACTAGAACCCCACATACCCCCCAGTCACGCCCTGACCTACTACACCATAGAGAAACATGGTCAGTGTTCTCTATGGTCAGTGCGTGACATAAAGAACCTTTGAAGATGCTGGAGGAAACAGGTACAAATGTATCTATATCCACTGTAAAACGAGTCCTATATTGACATAACCTGAATGCTGCTCAGCAAGGAAGAAGCCACTGCTCCAAAACCGCCATAAAAAAGCCAGACTACGGTTTGCAACTGCACATGGGGACAAAAATTGTACTTCTTGGAGAAAATGTCCTCTGGTCTGATGAAACAAAAATAGAACTGTTTGGCCATAATGACCATCGTTATGTTTGGAGGAAAAAGGGGGAGGCTTGTAAGCCGAAAAATACCATCCCAACCGTGAAGCACGGGGGTGTCAGCATCATGTTGTGGGGGTACTTTGCTGCAGGAGGGACTGGTGCACTTCACAAAATAGATGGCATTATGAGGGGGGGAGATGATGTGGATATATTGAAGCAACATCTCAAGACATTAGTCATCAGTCAGCTTGGTTGCAAATGGGTCTTCTAAATGGACAATGACCCCAACCATACTTCCAAAGTTGTGGCAAAATGGCTTAAGGACAACAAAGTCAAGGTATTGGAGTGGCCATCACAAAGCCATGACCTCAATCACATAGAACATTTGTTGGCAGAACTGAAAAAGCGTGTGTGAGCAAGGAGGCCTACAAACCTGACTCAGTTACACCAGCTCTGTCAGAAGGAATGGGCCAAAATTCACCCAACTTATTGTGGTAAGCTTGTGGAAGGCTACCTGAAACGTTTGACCCAAGTTAAACAACTTAATGGCAATGCTACAAAATACTAATTGAGTGTATGTAAACTTCTGATCCACTGGGAATGTGGTGAAATAAATAAAAGCTGAAATAAATCATTCCCTCTACTATTATTGTGACATTTCACATTCTTAAAATAAAGTGGTGATCCTAACTGACCTAAGACAAGGAATTTTTACTAGGAATTGTGAAAAACTGAGTTTAAATTTGGGTAAGGTGTATGTAAACTTCTGACTTCAACTGTATATCGAATAGCTTATCTGAGGTTATAAAGCTGGGATCTGTTATTTAAGGTTTTTAAGTGTTCCAACTTTTTTGACACATTTTACAGAGACCTTATGTAAGGACTTCGTAGCAAGATGGATAGTACATGCAGTTTCCTTCTCCTGAAATGCATAAAGATGCTTCTTCTCCTTTTCTTCCTTTCCTCAGGGTTGGCAATACTGGCGTACCTGGTGTATGGCTCTTCCACATCGGCAACCGCTACTCCTTCGAGAATGTTGTGCCCGCCGCTGTGGGTGGTGCTCTCGCCACGCCACCTCCTAGAGGCCAGGAGGGCGATGACAGCACCACTGCAGGGTACTCAGAGGTAGAGTACCCCGAAACCTTCGAAGAAGAACCCGACGAGGACTACCCACCCATCGCCGACCCTGACTTTCTGTCCCCCACTATCCCAGAGTTCCTCCAGCCCTCACACTTGGACCATGGCGCCCTCCCGGGTCAAGCCCGCCTGCAGCCCTATGGAGGTGACCTTCCTTTAACCTCTGACCCCCAGTATCGTGAAAATGACAACCATGGCAAGCCACCTCCAGCATCCGGTCCGTCGGGTCCAGGGGAGTACCCGGCCAACTACCCAGCCCGGGAGCCTGAGCCCAGGAACCAGCCCCACCAGCCCCCTCTGGAGGACGTGAAACAACAGCAGCAGCTCCAGCCCCAGGCACAAGCCCCCCAGGTGGTCCCTCGACCGGAGCACACGGTCCGGGAGGTGTTCCCCAACAACAGGGGAGAGAGCAGTCCTCATATGGAGAGTGATCCCCCACTTGCCCCCCATGGCGGACATTTTGTTAGCGTGATGGAGGAGGAGGACGTGGACTTTGACACAGGAGGTGGGTTCAAGTTTGAAGTTCTCTCTTAAGCTAGCTAGTTCGGTCAGTGTTCTTCACTGTGGGGTCCTGAGAACCCACAGTGGATTTGCAGGCTTGTAGTCCAACCCAGTACTTGTAACATACCTGATGCAACTCATGACCTCCTCTTGTATACTCATGTGTATCACCTTTTGTCTTTTTTGTTTTTTGTCCGCCTTTCACTCTGTCCATCTGTAAACCAGCTTCGCACTCAAGGCTGGATAGGACCTGTTCTCATTCACCATAATGCCTTGGTTTCATTGTTTATATCTCTGATACACTCTTGACCTGTAAGCTGGTCACTTCTGTTTATAATTGAAACAGCCTTTCGTCACTCTGACACCATCCAAGGGTCAGTATTTGTATTTATTAGGGATCCCCATTAGCTTAATGTGTTTGGAACCCAGGAAGAGTAGTTGCTGCCTTGGGGATTGTGAAGAGACCTCTGGTGGCATGTCTTGTGGGTATGCATGTGTGTCCAAGCTGTGTGTTAGTAGTTTAAATAGACTCCTCGGTGCAATCAGTATGTCAACACATCTTACAAAAACAGTAGTGATGAAGTCAATCTCTCCCCCACTTTGAGCCATGAGAGATTTACAATATTAGCTCTCCGTGTACATTTAAGGGCCAGCCGTGCTGCCTTGTTCTGAGCAAGTTGTAATTTTCCGAGGTCCCTTTTTGTGGCACGTGACCACTAGACAAAACTATAGTCCAGGTGTGACAAAGCTAAGGCCTGCTTTGTTGATAGTGTTGTTAAGAAGGAAAAGCAAAGCTTTATTATGGACAGACTTCTCCACATCTTAGCTACTGTTGTATCAACATGTTTTGATAATGACAGCTTACAATCCAGAGTTTCTTCAAGCAGTTTAGTTTAGGATTTAGTGATTGATTTGTCCCAAATATAATGCTTTCAGTTTTTGAAATATTTAGGACTAACTTATTCCTTGCCACCCATTCTGAAATGAACTGCAGCTCTTTATTAAGAGTTGCAGTGATTTCACTTGCTGTAGTAGCTGACATGTATAGTGTTGAGTCATCTGCATACAAAGACACTCTGGCTTTAGCCAAAGCCAGTAGCATGTCATTAATAAAGATTGAAAAAAGTAAGGGGCCTAGACAGATGCCCTGGGGAATTCCTGATTCTATCTGGCGAGGCTTCCATTAAAGAACACCCTCTGTGTTCTGTTAGACAGGTAACTCTTTATCCACAATATAGCAGGGGGTGTAAAGCCATAACACATACATTTTTCCAGCAGTAGCATTTTATCTGGTCAAACACAATTTTGGGATGAAAAAATTGTTTGAAAATGTCAGTGAAGACACTTGCCAGTTGGTCCGCGCATGCTTTGAGTACACGTCCTGGTAATCCATCTGGCCCTGCGGCTTATTGAACGTTGACCTGTTTAAAGGTCTTGCTCACATCGGCTACCGAGAGCGTTATAACACAGTCATCTAGAAAAGCTGGTGCTCTCGTGCATGCTAAATATCATATGTCCTAATTGTAGAGGTCGGGTATATTATAACTTAAAAGCTGTTATATAGTGCGGCCCTTGTTCGCCGTTGTGAATCAGAATGATTTGCTTTTAAATTGTAATAAATATGAATAGATGTATTATAGGGCTAGGATAAAGGATTATATAATTTTAAAAACCTGCCTAGGTTCTCTATTGGAGTAGGCCTATATGATTCTAAAATAATTGTTATGACCTTTTACATTTAAAAAATACATCTCAATATAAAAAATGTAAAGGATGATTATTCTTCCGATACACACCGGCAAATAGATAGATTAGGTATTGTCAACAGGGTTGTTGTCTCTAGTGTATGTGGGCTGGTTAACACTGGGATTCAAGTTGACGGTTAAACTAATACAACAATTGGCATATGGAAGCGAGAGAAAGGTGTATTATATATATTCTATATAAGCTATTTATGCTACCTATTATATTCTTGATCCTAATGATATAGGCCTAGGTGTAGAACAGCTGTGGTGATAAAAAACAATGTGTAGGGTGGAGAGCGGTTGGTTTTACAGGTTTACTCGTTGTGGATTGTCAGTACTGCATGTGTTCTTGGCTGTCGTGCCGTGGCTGTGTCGGAATCGATTGTGAGTAGAACTTGAGTATGCTTTCCTATAAGAGAGTGCCTGGGGTTGGCTTGGGGTTGGCTCTGGCACAGCCATAGCATGATACAATAGGATATAATGTGATGCCTAAGCAGAATTTTTACTTGCAGTCATTAGCGGCCGTTAGAATCTATGTTCCTTTTTCCTTCTTCTTTTTCTTATCTTGACTTTATATTGCGCTTGGCATCTTTGATAAATAAGGTCCATTACCGCCACAGACCTTGTTCGTCTTTCAGTCACCCACGTGGGTATAACCAATGAGGAGATGGCACGTGGGTACCTGCTTCTATAAACCAATGAGGAGATGGGAGAGGCAGGACTTGCAGTGCGATCTGCGTCAGAAATAGAACTGATTTCTATTTTAGTCCTTGGCAACACAGACGCTCGTTGGCACCCACGAGCAGTGTGGGTGCAATCATTGAATAACTTAGATTTCTACATTTATTTTTGCAACGCTTGCGCACGCGACGCGAGCAGTGTGGTCAGTCTGTTAGAGCCTTGCTAGGGCTTTCAAATATTAGCATGTATAAGATCGTGCTGTTATTATTGTTACACATTTCTTTCCTGACTGTTTTCCATTTAATTTGGTTAGTTCTCTTAGGCATCCTCATAGATAATTATGTTATCATGGGACTACCCATATTTCCCTCTGGTCAACGCCAATTGGCGGCCAAGGGTTTGCCTTAGGACACAAATGTGCGTCATGAGTCAGGGAGATGGTCTGATGGTCTTAGTGACAACAGACCTAGATATGGGGGGAGGTTTTAGTGGGTAGAATATTAGGACAATTGGAGGTTTACAAAGTTGAGGCTACAGTATGCTTAACAGTGCACATTATTATGATACAGTTATATGGACACTTAATTATCATTGTACTTTTTAATGGTAAGTTTACAAACATTGGTTGTGGTAAGTATAATTGAAACTTGGGTATCATTATGGTAAGTGGGGAATTAAGTATAGCAAGCTGTAATGGCTTAGCAGATCATAAATAAAGAAGATACATTTTTACATGGCTAAAAGAGAAAGAATATAATATCTGTTGTTTACAGGAAACTCATTCTACAAATATAGATGAGGTTGGGTGGAAAAAGGACTGGGAGGGAGAAATATATTTTTGTCATGGACAAAGAAATTTAAAAGGGGTGATTTATACTAATTAATAAAAATTTTGATCCGATTGTGCAAACAGATCCGCAAGGAAGATGGATTATACTAAATATGCTACTGGACCAAAAACAGATCTGGCTAATTAATCTATATGGGCCAAATAATGATGATCCTCACTTTTTCTAAAATATATATAATAATCTATTGAGCTCACAAGCAACAAAATAATATATTATTATGGTGGGAGATTATAATATTGTTTTAAGTACCTCAATGGATCGTAAAGGAAATCATTCTACAAATGATCACCCTCAAGCACTTAAGGCGATTACAAAGATCATGGATACATTAGAACTAGTGGATATATAGAGGTTGAAAAACCCTGACCTCGTGAGATATACATGGAGGAGGCTTAATCAAGCTAGACGTCTTGATTACTTCCTAGTCTCGTTCTTCCTGGCATCAAAAGTTGAAAAAGTATTTTTTATTTTTATTTTACCTTTATTTAACTAGGCAAGTCAGTTAAGAACAAATTCTTATTTTCAATGACGGCCTATTAATAGCAGACTGAATGCGACCGGACCACCATCTAATTGGCCTCCATATAACTCTTACAGAATTTCCATGTGAATGGGGATATTGGAAAATTAATCAAAGCCTTTGGGATGACAATTTGTTAACTAAGACAAAATAATTAATAATTTACTTTTTTTTGTACAACATACAGTAGGTACAGCAGATCCCCTTATTGTATGGGACACTTTCAAATGTACTTTTAAAGGCCATTCAATACAATACTCATCATTAAAACAAAAGCAGTTTAGGTCAAAAGAGATTAGACTAATAAAGGAAATAGAGAAGTATCAGTGGCGGTAGATGGTATTGGAACTGTACTATAGAGGCACGAAATAGGTTAGAGGAAAAACAAAAAGAAATGGAGGTAGTTATTCAAGAATGATCAAGTGTAATGTATTACAAAAATAAAGCAAATTGAATGGAAAATGGGGAAAAATGCATAACATTTTTCTTGAATCTTCAACACAGAAATTCTACCAAAAAGAATTTACAGAAACTCATTACAAATGGAGTTCTCCATGATTCAACAAATTATATTTTGAAAGAGGAAGCAAAATATTTTAAGCGTGTTTTCTTTTCAGTCTCCATTTCCACAAGAGGAACTTTTTGAGGTAATAAAATCTTATATTGGAGAAAATGTACGACAATTACTTGAAACAATTGAACATTATGAAACATTGAAGATACCAGGTCTGGTCGTCATAGTAGATTTTAAAAAGGGGTTTGACAAATTATGATTAGAATTTATATAGAAATGCATGGAATACTTTAATTTTGGTGAATCTCTTATAAAATGGGTTAAAGTTATATACAGCAACCCCGGACGTAAAATAGTAAACAATGCTTACTTCTCAGAAAGTGTTGAGCTTTTAAGAGGAGTAAAACAAGGCTGTCCGTTGTCTCCATATTAAAATTAGATCCAACAAGAACATCAAGAGGTTAGAAATCCAGGGGATAAAAACAAGTGTCAATGTATGCTGATGACTCTTCGAGTCCTTGTTTTTTTCTTAAATTCGCAATCTGGATCCCTGCACAGTCTCATTGAAGATCTTGATTAGTTTTCTAGCCTCTCTGGATTAAAACCTATTTATGACAAGTGTACCATATTTCGTATTGGATCATAAAAAAATAGTGTTTACACTACCGTGCAGTTTACCAATAAAATGAGCGGATGGTGAAGTAGACATGCTTGGTTTTCACATCTAGAAAAATATAAATGAACTTACCACAATTAATTTCAATAGAAAGTTATCAAAAATAGATAAGATATTGCAACCATGGAGAGGTAAATACTTGTCTATTTATGGAAAAATTACATTGATTTATTCTTTGGTCCTATTACAGTTTACTTACTTACTAATGGCATTGCCTACTC
This sequence comes from Oncorhynchus tshawytscha, assembly GCF_018296145.1. NCBI lineage: Eukaryota > Metazoa > Chordata > Actinopteri > Salmoniformes > Salmonidae > Oncorhynchus > Oncorhynchus tshawytscha. The sequence goes on along the minus strand of NC_056452.1, from coordinate 10,037,292 downwards.
CAGATGATTTGTTTTTCAAATCATATGAGCAAAAAATATTTTTTGGGAATGCTAAGCCAGACAAAATATGTGCCTACTTATATAATGAATATACTTAAACCCAAAACAGTTCTCCAGTAGATTATTAAGAAAAGCTCATCCTTCATACAGATTACAACTTCTCATTTCCGACTAATTTAAAATTTAATTTTGTTTAAAGTATTGCCCTTTCTTAAACAAGCCATACAAAGATGGTTACAATTTCAGTTTTATCCTCCAGAAAAGGCCAGGTCGCAATTGTAAATGAGAACTTGTTCTACCTGGTTACCTGGTTAACTTGCCTACCTGGTTAAATAAAGGTGAAATAAAAATAAAATAAATAAAAAAGATAGAACAAATGTTAAGGTTAAACTCAAATATATTGACTAATAAAAACATTCTTTATGGAATAAAACAAATAATGCTATGAATAGAAATGGAGGAGTTATATGCAGTTGTTGAAAATATATGGAATTATCTGCTCAATCCAAATTTTAAACCAACTGATTACAGCACTACCACAAAAATGGAGGAGGTAAGTGGAAAAGGGAAAAGGTAGGGAACTTGTTTGCCTGGCATATATTAAAGAAACAAATTGGCTGAAAGGAACTGGTATAAATAGAAAAATACAGTGGGGCAAAAAAGTATTTAGTCAGCCAACAATTGTACAAGTTCTCCCACTTAAAAAGATGAGAGAGGCCTGTAATTTTCATCATAGGTACACTTCAACTATGACAGACAAAATGAGAAAAAAAAATCCAGAAAATCACATTGTAGGATTTTTAATGAATTTATTTGCAAATTATGGTGGAAAATAAGTATTTGGTCAATAACAAAAGTTTATCTCAATACTTTGTTATATACCCTTTGTTGGCAATGACAGAGGTCACACGTTTTCTGTAAGTCTTCACAAGGTTTTCACACACTGTTGCTGGTATTTTGGCCCATTCCTCCATGCAGATCTCCTCTAGGGCAGTGACGTTTTTGGGCTGTTGCTGGGCAACACGGACTTTCGACTCCCTCCAAAGATTTTCTATGGGGTTGAGATCTGGAAACTGGCTAGGCTTCTTACGAAGGCACTCCTTCGTTGCCCGGGCAGTGTGTTTGGGATCATTGTCATGCTGAAAGACCCAGCCACGTTTCATCTTCAATGCCCTTGCTGATGGATGGAGGTTTTCACTCAAAATCTCACGATACATGGCTCCATTCATTCTTTCCTTTACACGGATCAGTCGTCCTGGTCCCTTTGCAGAAAAACAGCCCCAAAGCATGATGTTTCCACCCCCATGCTTCACAGTAGGTATGGTGTTATTTGGATGAAACTCAGCATTCTTTGTCCTCCAAACACGACGAGTTGAAGCCATAGCCAATCAATCAATAATATAATAATACTCGTAGGAAATATTTTTATATCTTTAGCTCACATTCTGTGAATAATATATGATTAGAAAGATTCAACAGTTTTGTAAAACATCACAGCACAATTGAAAAATATATGGCACACGGAAACCAACCAAGGGTGGTCTATGGTTGTAGGTGGGATGAGCTGAGAGTGGCCGAGGGTTGGGATTAAAGAGTTTGTTTGGTAATGTATTGTTATATATAAAAGTACCATGTATGTAAAATGTATGTATATGTGGCAAAAAATATGTAAAAAAAAACTAAGTGGAGGGGTTAAAAAAAGAAGAATTGCCGCTCTCCCCACATGTGTGATTACTACCTATGAGGGTTTAGAGCTTGAGGTAGTCACCTCATACAAGTACTTGGGAGTATGGCTAGACAGTACACTGTCCTTCTCTCAGTACATAGCCTGCAGTTTGACAAGGTTACATCTAGACTTGGTTTCCTCTATTGTAATCACCCCTCTTTCACCCCAGCAGCCAAACTAACCTTGATTCAGATGACCATTTTACCCATGCTAGATTATAGACACGTAATTTATAAATTGGCAGTTAAGTGTGCTTTCGAGCGGCTAGATGTACTTTACCATTCGGCCGTCAGATTTGCCACCAATGCTTCTTATGACACATCACTGCACTCTATACTCTGTAAACTGGTCATCTCTCTCTATACCCGTCGCAAGATCCACTGGTTATTTATAAAAACCCTCTTAGGCCTCACTCCCCTCTATCTGAGATATCTACTGCAGCCCCCATCCTCCACGTACAACACCCGTTCTGCTAAAGGTCCCTAAAGCACACACACATCCCTGGGTCGCTCCTCTTTTCAGTTCGCTGCAGCAAGTGACTGGAACGAGCTGCAACAAACACTCAAACAGGTCAGTTTTTTGGTTGACAGCAGCTTCCCACAAGAAGGGGCTTTTGGTGAAGCAGATGAACCTGTAGCCATATTACTTCAACAGTATTTAACATGAGATCCTCTCTGAGCTTTACAGGAATGTGGTTCTGAATATAAACAGCAATACCTCCACCTTTGGCATTTCTGTATTTTCTGTAAATGTTATAACCATGTATTGCTACCACTGTATTATCTAAGTGAGTTTCAGAGATCTGATACTAGCAAGTTATTGATTTCATGAACCTTGTTTCTTATGCTACATATGCACGCGGGATATTTTTAGCACTTTTCTTGGATGCTTGATTGTTTTTTATTGCTTTACTGGGAAGCTTAGCAGAAGTATACGTGCACATATTACACGGTGGACTTCCTACTAGGGTACACTGTCTCAGTGCGAACAGTATCTCTGGAAAAATAGGCAAATGATTACTGCATAAAATAGCTGTAGGATCAATAGAGGCATTCCGGATAGTTAGAGGGACATACAGTACATTAGGTTACTCACATTGTGTCCGCCAACGCCCCTGGGGTAATATACATTTGCTGCAGCATAATGATAACTCAGCGACACAATGGTAGGGATTAACTGAGCTGGGCTTGGCGCATTGATAAGTCATTGTCTCAACACAGACTTTCAATGCGTGGACAGGGTCCAGGAGCCAAGGTGATTCAAGGTGAACTCCATTATTTCTGTAGAGCATCTTCTGTCTCCAGAAAATGTCAAAGTTATCTATAAAAGTGATTCCAACAGAGCTAAAGTAATCCTTTAGCCAAGTGTGTAATGCCAGTAGCCTGCTGAATCTTTCACACCTGTAGCTCAACAATGGTACCGGACCTGAAATAATTGGCCGCTTTTGGGAATAAATCAGTGCTAGAATCAGGAATTTTAAATACATTTTCAGAAGTTCCGAGCTAGCCCTCCTAATGCCGTTTGACCCCACATGGATTTAGACGGCATCAGCTCCTGGCAGCTGTCATAGAATGGTCAGAAGCAACCTTGTGAGATCCTGTACTCGTGCTCCAGGATAGCAGAGAGTTTTTCCCTCGCGAACCAAGGTGTTTCTTACCATAGAACTGCCGATGAACATCCACCAACTCATCAAGGAGCATCCCACCAACTCCATTCTCCAGGGAAGGGGGAGACCCCTTCTGGGAGGGATCCCTGCAGAGAACCAGCCTGTTGGCTGTGGGGAGCCGACACGGCAGCAACACTTCCACCAGGCCAGAGCGGCGTCCGGCTACTGGGGTGGAGAAGAAAGAAAAAGTAGGCGGTCGTGGATTCCCCAGTAGTTTGTGTAGGTTCACTACCCGTTTGCTAAAAGTAGCCACTTCACCCCTGTAGTCCTCAGCAAGTGAACATGTCCTACATTGAACGTCTTGGCGGTCCACATTGTCCCAGAATTAAGCAAAATAAACACAGCTCTTGCAGCATTGAAAAACTTTGTTAGCGTCCTCTATTTGAGGTTCCCAGTCTTCCTCTGTGAGATGTGGCAGGAGTGTTTATGAGTGAGTGTTGTGTGCGTGTGTACAAGTGTTTGTGTTCATCTGTATGAGTGTGTGTGTGTATGTGTACCTTAGCCACAGACATGTAGCAAACAAGCCATACAGGCTCCTCCGAGCAAAGGGAGAGTCCCCACTCGGTTGAGGAAATGCAGTATCCAGAAAACCAGAGTCTTTCTCTCTCCTCGCTAGCTTGCTATGGGTTGTTTTGCTAAAGCAGACAAGCAGGTGTAGAGCATTAGCCTCTTATCTGGCAAGCTGCTCTAGCGCTAAACCCTCCATTTAAATAATTGATTAGGAAGTTTTAGTGGGCCATAGCAGAAGGGTTTGGCAAGCTAGTTTATCGTAATTCTGGATGACGAATGACTTGAAGTTTGAGTTTCTCCACAAAGATTTACTGTATGAGTCTGGCGTTTTATTTGGGCTCCCAGCAGCTTACATTGTAAAAACCTGCAAAAACATTCCAAGAAAGAAAATGAAAAGTTACTTGGAGTTCGTAGTGATGCAATGAATCATCAAATGAAATATTGTCAAAAGAGCATAGTAAAAGTATCTCTCTCTCTGCGTGTCACGAGGGTGTGCTCTGATTTCTACTGAACCTACTTTACGGCGAGAGGATAAGCTAATAGGGTTTTAGGTTTGCTGAGCTGTTGTTTTCTCTGCAAGGTTCTCAGATCTGCTATGGTCGGGTATGTAGTGCTGCCATAGAGCGGGGGAGCAGCGCTACCTCCCTTTTTTCAATTTGAGAATACATGGAGCCGGTAAAAATATTTCTGGAACAATGACCACTAAAATTCCATGAAAACCATAGAATGACTAAATGCATATGTAGGCTATGAGAGCTTATAGGTAGGCAACTTGTGTTTTCTTCTCTGTCTTCTCTCTCTGTGGCAGTGGTGTGAATGAAGAATGACTGTAGGCATGTGCTGAGGCTCGTCAGTCTGAGGCAAGACCACTTTGAGCAGGCCAAATCCGACGTAACTTCCACAGACAGAAAACTAAAATGTCTGTCCTCAAAACAGTTTTGTTATGGACTTGGGGCTCTTGTACGATGCACTTGAACTCGCCCTACTGTCCTAGTGCTTAGCTTACAGAAACGTACCACCTCTATTGCGTATGCAGACAAACTGATCCACCGCATGAACTGTATCTCACCAACGAGATCTAGGATCCAAATTCACTGCCTGTCTGCCTTGATGTTCGTAAAACTCCACGGACCTCCTCTTGCGTAGTGAAACCCAGAACGATATGTTGACCACTTGGTTACGGTTCTGTCCTTTCAGCACCACGATTCGTGTCTCGCAAGATCACATAATGATACATAGGTATTTAAAAAAACAGAAAACCGAATATAATAGCATGCTCTAGCATATTAGGCCTATAGTATGTTACACCAAAACACCTCCTCAGTCATTTCTTATCTGAGCTGAATAGTCGAAACAAGTTCCTCATGCTGCCAAAACTCAACAGTGCCCGCCACTAGGCCGGATATGCTTTGTTGAATCAACGTAGGCCTGCAAGAAAGGCTTATAGTTTGTTAACACCATCTGCTTTAACCTCTCTGGGATCATTCGGGACGCTAGCGTCCCACCTCGCCAGCAGCCAGTGAAAGTGCAGGGCGCCAAATTCAAAACTACAGAAATCTCATATTTAAAATTCCTCAACCATTCAAGTATTTTACAACATTTTAAAGATACACTTCTCGTCAAGCCAACCACAGTGTCCGATTTCAAAAGGCTTTTCGGCGAAAGCAGAACATATCATTATGTTAGGTCAGCAACTAGTCACAGAAAGCATTCAGCCATTTTCCAACCAAGAGAGGTGTCACAAAAAGCAGAAATATAGATCAAATGAATCACTAACCTTTGACGATCTTCATCAGATGACACTCCCAGGACTCAATGTTACACAATACATGTATGTTTTGTTCGATCAAGTTCATATTTATATCCAAAAACCTCAGTTCACATTGTCACCATGTTCAGAAATGCCTCCAAAACATCCGGATAAATTGCAGAGAGCCACATCAAATAACAGAAATACTCATCAGAAACTTTGATGAAAGATACATGTTTTACATAGAATTAAAGATAAACTTGTTCTTAATGCAACCGCTGTGTCAGATTTCAAAAAGTCTTTACGGCAAAAGCACAATATTCAATCATCTGAGAACAGCGTTCAGCCACATAAGCAAGCCATACAGTTACCCGCCAAGTTGTGGAGTCAACAAAAGTCATAAATAGCATTATAAATCTTCACTTACCTTTGCTGATCTTCGTCAGAATGCACTCCCGGGACTCCCACTTCCACAGGAAATGTTCTTTTGTTCGATTACGTCCATATTTATGTCCAAATACCACTTCAAATCAAATCAAATCAAATTTTATTTGTCACATACACATGGTTAGCAGATGTTAATGCGAGTGTAGCGAAATGCTTGTGCTTCTAGTTCCGACAATGCAGTAATAACGAGCAAGTAATCTAACTAACAATTCCAAAAAAAACTACTGTCATACACAGTGTAAGGGGATAAAGAATATGTACATAAGGATATATGAATGAGTGATGGTACAGAGCAGCATAGGCAAGATACAGTAGATGATATCGAGTACAGTATATACATATGAGATAAGTATGTAAACCAAGTGGCATAGTTAAAGTGGCTAGTGATACATGTATTACATAAGGATGCAGTCGATGATATAGAGTACAGTATCAACGTATGCATATGAGATGAACAATGTAGGGTAAGTAACATTATATAAGGTAGCATTGTTTAAAGTGGCTAGTGATATATTTACATAATTTCCCATCAATTCCCATGATTAAAGTGGCTGGAGTAGAGTCAGTGTCATTGACAGTGTGTTGGCAGTAGCCACTCAATGTTAGTGGTGGCTGTTTAACAGTCTGATGGCCTTGAGATAGAAGCTGTTTTTCAGTCTCTCGGTCCCAGCTTTGATGCACCTGTACTGACCTCGCCTTCTGGATGGCAGCGGGGTGAACAGGGAGTGGCTCGGGTGGTTGATGTCCTTGATGATCTTTATGGCCTTCCTGTAGCATCGGGTGGTGTAGGTGTCCTGGAGGGCAGGTAGTTTGCCCCCGGTGATGCGTTGTGCAGACCTCACTACCCTCTGGAGAGCCTTACGGTTGAGGGCGGTGCAGTTGCCATACCAGGCGGTGATACAGCCCGCCAGGATGCTCTCGATTGTGCATCTGTAGAAGTTTGTGAGTGCTTTTGGTGACAAGCCGAATTTCTTCAGCCTTCTGAGGTTGAAGAGGCGCTGCTGCGCCTTCCTCACGATGCTGACTGTGTGAGTGGACCAATTCAGTTTGTCTGTGATGTGTATGCCGAGGAACTTAAAACTTGCTACCCTCTCCACTACTGTTCCATCGATGTGGATGGGGGTGTTCCCTCTGCTGTTTCCTGAAGTCCACAATCATCTCCTTAGTTTTGTTGACGTTGAGTGTGAGGTTATTTTCCTGACACCACACTCCGAGGGCCCTCACCTCCTCCCTGTAGGCCGTCTCGTCGTTGTTGGTAATCAAGCCTACCACTGTTGTGTCGTCCGCAAACTTGATGATTGAGTTGGAGGCGTGCATGGCCACGCAGTCGTGGGTGAACAGGGAGTACAGGAGAGGGCTCAGAACGCACCCTTGTGGGGCCCCAGTGTTGAGGATCAGCGGGGAGGAGATGTTGTTGCCTACCCTCACCACCTGGGGGCGGCCCGTCAGGAAGTCCAGTACCCAGTTGCAGAGGGCGGGGTCGAGACCCAGGGTCTCGAGCTTGATGACGAGCTTGGAGGGTACTATGGTGTTGAATGCCGAGCTGTAGTCGATGAACAGCATTCTCACATAGGTATTCCTCTTGTCCAGATGGGTTAGGGCAGTGTGCAGTGTGGTTGAGATTGCATCGTCTGTGGACCTATTTGGGCGGTAAGCAAATTGGAGTGGGTCAAGGGTGTCAGGTAGGGTGGAGGTGATATGGTCCTTGACTAGTCTCTCAAAGCACTTCATGATGACGGATGTGAGTGCTACGGGGCGGTAGTCGTTTAGCTCAGTTACCTTAGCTTTCTTGGGAACAGGAACAATGGTGGCCCTCTTGAAGCATGTGGGAACAGCAGACTGGTATAGGGATTGATTGAATATGTCCGTAAACACACCGGCCAGCTGGTCTGCGCATGCTCTGAGGGCGCGGCTGGGGATGCCGTCTGGGCCTGCAGCCTTGCGAGGGTTAACACGTTTAAATGTCTTACTCACTTCGGCTGCAGTGAAGGAGAGACCGCATGTTTCCGTTGCAGGCCGTGTCAGTGGCACTGTATTGTCCTCAAAGCGGGCAAAAAAGTTATTTAGTCTGCCTGGGAGCAAGACATCCTGGTCCGTGACTGGGCTGGGTTTCTTCCTGTAGTCCGTGATTGACTGTAGACCCTGCCACATACCTCTTGTGTCTGAGCCGTTGAATTGAGATTCTACTTTGTCTCTGTACTGGCGCTTAGCTTGTTTGATAGCCTTGCGGAGGGAATAGCTGCACTGTTTGTATTCAGTCATGTTACCAGACACCTTGCCCTGATTAAAAGCAGTGGTTTGTGCCTTCAGTTTCACACGAATGCTGCCATCAATCCACGGTTTCTGGTTAGGGAATGTTTTAATCGTTGCTATGGGAACGACATCTTCAACGCACGTTCTAATGAACTCGCACACCGTATCAGCGTATTCGTCAATGTTGTTGTCTGACGCAATACGAAACATCTCCCAGTCCACGTGATGGAAGCAGTCTTGGAGTGTGGAGTCAGCTTGGTCGGACCAGCGTTGGTCCGAACTTTATTGTTCGTTTAGTTCACTATTCCAAAGGCACAATGCGCGATCGCAAAATCCAGACGAAAAGTCAAAAGAGTTCCATTACAGTTCCAAAAGTTTGTAGAAACATGTCAAACGATGTTTACAATCAACCCTTAGGGTCTTTTTATAATAAATCTTCAATAATAATCCAACCGGACAATAGCGTATTCATTACAGAGGAAAAAGAAGGCACGGCTCGCCCACGTGACCGCGCAGTAAACAACTGATTGGCCAGAGCCTAGTCCACTTGTTGAAACTGCTCTTATTCGAAGCCTTTCCACAATAGAAGCCTCAAACAACTTTCTAAAGACTGTTGACATCTGCTGGAATCCTTGGGAAGTGCAATCTGACCCCATAGACACAGCATATTGGATAGGCAATCACTTAAATGAAACGACAAACCTCAGATTTCCCACTTCCTGGTTGGATTTGTCTCAGATTGTTGCCTGCCATATGAGTTATGTTATTC